>NC_081413.1:647228287-647408287 GCF_030272615.1 Cryptomeria japonica
AATACCTAGAACGATCTTTTGGTATTTTTTGACTTGTGAATGAAAAGACAACCTGCTGTAATGAAAATGCAATTTCCAGAATTTCTCTAATATGCATAAATCTGAACTAGAAAGCCATAAGCTGATTACAATGCACAAATCCCAATAAAAACTCTCAAAACTACACTATCTCACCACTAGTCGCTATCTTTCAAGCGAGAAGCAATGCCAAGCTAGGAGGCATACATTCGTCGAAGCAATCCCAAAGCCAATCTGGCAGCATAACATTCCTGTAGACAAACAGATACGAAAAGAGAACCAAAGGCTTCCTTTTATAATTTTCCGTTGACCTTCTCGAAACCCTAATCTTCCTTTTAGAGCCAAACCCTAATCCTCCAATAGATGGCGTCCCTTTCTTCAAAGCTTCAATTTTGACTTTTTAATTAAATTCATCGCTTAAGTATTGGCGTCCAACTTAAGGCTTTAATTCAACCTTAATAATTATAAAATAATCTCAATGATGAAACCACCCCTTAAAGACCACCTTTTAAAACAACATTAAGTTAAGAGATTAGGCCAAGGGGGGAAATATAACATTAAAATATAATGTTATTTAAGTGAAATGAACTTATCTCTCCGAAACTGCATTCCCAAGGCCAAAATTGAATAAACCAATTGAGGCGACTGAAGAGGAAAGTCAACTATGCCGAGACCAATAAGATCACTGCCAGAAATAGAATTTACTAAAAATAGTAAATTCCAGAAAGTGCTCAGAATGCCAAGAGAAACATATCACTGCGAAGCCCACAAAAAACCCAGAAGGAATCCGCAGTTCAAACACCAATTCACGAGCAACTGCAACCTCCACACAAGAAACCCTAATCAAACCGTCCGAGTAGCCTATGGGTCTCCAGAATAGGCCAACGGTCATCTGAGAAGATCATGCTCGAGAAGGGGACATTACATTCACCCACTCAATTTGATATTTCAAAAGATTGGTACAAAAATCAAATGGGTTGAACAATTCTACATAGAGGACAATGAGATTCAAATGTTTGTGACTAATCATCATATGTCACAAGCCATATTGAAGACCTTCTCGAAGTTGGAGTTGTTGAAAGAGCTTCTCGAAGTTGGAGTTGTTTAAGGTAATTTAAATTTTATTTTTTAATATATTTTTAATTTTTAATTTTTTATTGTTTATATGTGATGTGTACTTTTTTTATAACATGTTAGGTTGCTGAAACATAATTTTCATCTTACACAATCATTTTAAGATGACTTGTGAATGTTTAAGATGCCTTGAGTTCTATGGTCATCAACAACTCGTGGAGTGTATGGAGGTAGTCAAGCACAAAAAGAAGCCCAAAAGTAACAGCATTGATCCTAGATGATGAGTGGTGGGTTTGTGTGGGACATGTTTTGAATTTCATTGAGCCCATCATGAGGATGATTAGGTATGTTGATACTAATTGCTCATGTTTGGGTGAAATTATGATGACATGGACTCCGCGGTGGAGAAAATAAGAGCAATAGTAGAGGCCAACGAACATGACCCAACGGAATCATTTTTCAAAAAATTGTCGAAAAGATTATTGCTGATTGTTGGAACAAGAGGATCACCCCCTTAATTTTTAGCATTTTCTTCGTTGCCAAAGCATTATAGCAAAGAGGTACTTTCTTCACCGAGGAGTGTTGCACCATATTTAGGTGGGAAGGTTGTTGTTGGCTACAAGGCTTCATTTAGAAATATGTATACATATGAGAAATCCGAAGTATTGTTTTGAGTGAGTTTGGCCAAATCACAGTTTCAAAAAATCATGATGTTTTCGCTCTTCTAGGAAAATATGGGAAAAGTGTTGATGAGTAGTTGTGGTATCTACATGGTCAAGGCTCCATTTTCTTGCAGCCTCTTGCAATTAAAATTCTCTCCCAAGTATGTATCTTTTTATTTTTTATTTTTCTCGTTTTTCATTTGATGCTATCATGCTATATATTATATTTTATAAAGATATAATTTTATAATTTATGTTTTAAGTTTTGATTCTTGAATTATAAAAGTAAATTCTAAATGTTGCATGCAAACCCAACGGCTTGCAAGTTCTTTTTCTGAATGGAATTGGAGTACATAATTCTTCATCCACTAGGTCAAGTGCAATCGTTTGAAATATAAAATTAAATACTAAATGTTGCATGCAAACCCAACAGGTTGCAAGTTCTTCTTTGTCTGAGTGGAATTGAAGTGCATACTCCATCCACTAGGTCAAGTGCAATTGTTTGGGTGTGAAAAATGCAGACAATTTGGTCTACATACACTCCAAACTTTGTCCCTTGTCACATAAGAAACCTGAATACAATGAGTGCATGAAAAAGAATTGGGATCTAACCCTCAAGTGTGCTGATTTAGATGCTACAGTTGCAAAGCTTGCTGCAGTCTTTGGGCGAGGGAGCTTCTACACTTGATACAACTAGTTGAAGTGGCAATCAAATTGATTGTAGTTCAAATGAATGAACCAAATGTTGACCTTGATGCTTTTGATGAAGGAGAATATGAATATTAAATATCCACTTTAATTTGAATTTTCATTGTGAAATGACATTTTGAGACTTGAGTATTATCATTTTAAGAAATGCTGTCAAATATCTTAATTTGAAGATAAGTAGCAATATGATAACTACCGAGTAAGTGTGATTTTGGATTAAACTGTGTATTTGTTTTAAAAGGAATACACATGTAAATATAGAAACGCACTTATTCACTATCTACTGCAGAAATACTATGTTTCATTCTATTATAATAATTAGTGATTATTTGACAAATCAGACATCTATATTGTCACTATCTTTGAGTCGCTTACACTGGTTTGATGTGGTCTACATATATTTTCTTTTAAAATTTCAAGCTTTTTGTATGATCATTTTTCTTTTGGGTTTTCATTCAAGCAATGATTAAAGTATTCTTGTCGAAAAAATAAATATTTACAATTTTGAATAATTTGCTTTTCTGAACCTAATTCAATATCTGATACAGCTTTATATGCTGACATGACAAGGCTTCCATCACTATTACCTAGTAGAAGAGATGCAGAACAAACTCAAAATGCACTTAGTATGCTCTCAGACTGTTTTAGGTACTCTTTTTTCCTTTCACGTTTTAAAGCTATTTTTAAATAATTAATCTGAAAACTTCAGAATGGTATTATTCATTTTTTATTAAATGTTAGTAACTCTCTTAAATATCTTTGTAGATATGGGGTTTCAACAACATGTTGCAGAGCGAAAACACTGGTTCAGTACTTTGGGGAGGATCTGATTGCAATGAAATGTGGAATGTATACTGCCTACCAATTGCCTATCTTACAATACATAGGTTTTTTATTTTATTTTAAAATTTCCATAAAAGTTGACATTCATTCTATATTATTGTTTAAGAGCAACCAAAATAGTTCCAGGGAATTAAAGGAAATTGGTTGGGAAATATTAGGTGATTGAAGTAAAAAACAGGGCAGCTTGAATTAAGAAAAAAAGGAATCAAAATTAATGATTTCATGATGTTTGCCAAGATGTTTTTTAGTTAACAAGAGAGTTCATATTATTTTGTAAATACAAGCTAAGAATTTATACAATTTGAAGCTGGTATTAATAGTCTTGAGTGAGCAAAATAATTCTGTGGATTAAAGGCCATTGTTCAGGAAATAATATCTAATAGAACTCTGAAAGGGCAACTCGAACAAGAGTAAACAAAAGGAATTAAGAATTTTATGTGGTTTATCAAGACAATTCTAGTCAGCTAAAGAGGTAATACTAGTTTCTAAATACAAGCTTGATTTATAAATTTATTTTGTCTTTTTGCTTTTGTGTGAAATGTTAATGTAAAAATCTCAAATCACCAAACTTCTTAAAAGTTAAAAGTAATAAATGTTGGATAGAGTTAACTATCAGTTGGGCTCAAATAGTCTTCTAAGGGTAAATCATGTGCAAAATAGGCTCCATCACAAATTCTAGATGTTTCTAGTTGGAGAGAGATATATGAAATAAGAAACAATAATTTCAAAATCTATTTCATGAGCTCATTCTGTTTTTAATGCCTAGAATGGAGGTGGTGAAAAACAAATTTGTTGAGCACTACATTGTATATGGAAGAAACTCGCAAACATGAGGCATTATGGTCCGAAAACATTCTAACTATCATAGTGTCTTATCTCTATAGCTGAGGGTCTTTTATTTCATTCAAAATTACTGTTTTCAGCTTTAAAAAAAAAAAGGGTCTGCTCAATTGTACATGTATTAAGATATATAGTTTTGATCAACCATGTATATTAGCCTTTTTAGGAACTAGATTGTCAACATGCTATAACATATAGCACATTGTGATGGAATTAGATTCTATCATAGTAACATTTTCTTTTTTATTAACACATTATAACTGATATCTGAGTAGAACTATATATCGATACTTTTGCATTTTTGAATTAACTCCTTACATTCACTCTTTTTGTTATTATTATTGCAAAATACTTTTGCACATAGCTTTGGGTTTGAAACATTATTTCTAATAGCGGCGACTATTAGGGTGCAATCTGAAACAAAACTTTGAGTATACAGTTATAAGAAATGATTAAATGCCAAGAAATGCAGAAAAATAAAATAAAATATTGTTGATTTAGATAAAACAATATTCCAACTTTAAAATTCATAACAAATAACTGCCCTAGTTGTACTATTTCCATCAAAATATGACATTGTAAGCTTACCAAGAGCTTGTTTCTCGCAAGTAGACGTGTCATCATCTCAATCATTCCATCGAACTTCCTTTCCATTCTCTCATCCTTTTCTTCCGAGGTAAGTCAGCCTTTTTACATGTGTTCAACTGTTTTTCTGGTATCCCTTTCCCTTAAAGCTTCTGAAAATGTGTCTACTTCAGGTACTTGTGGAATTTGATACTGCTGTCTTCTTTGTTCCCTATTATAATATCTGATATCTCTTTCACTCATCTGACAATTGACTGATCACAGGATGGCAGGATGATAGCTTTGATACCACTGTAATATCCCTTGTCCAATTTGATGTAATTGTTTTGTCGTTTATAACACAAGGAATATTGTCAAATAATTCACATACAGTCGTCAAGCTTGTTGGTCTGAGTTATCAGTCTGATATAACTGCGTGTTATTGACACCAAGGCACAAGAAAGGCTTGCAAACAATTTCTATAATATCTAAACTATAGACTCAATGCATAAATGGCTTATTTTGATCTTTCCAAGGCATATATATGAATTTCAAGTGAAAAATGTGCACCTACAGCCAAGAGACATTTTCACAAACACTTGGCATGCAAACTGCTATCATCATAGACATATCATCAAATAATGGCCTGCAACTTATTTCTCCTTAATTAATTGCAATCTCTGAGTACAATAGAACATGTAGATACCATGACTCTAGGCTTACATTCATGAATCAAAGACAATGATAGTCCTGATATCAAATGACTTCTATAGAAGCAATACTGAAACTAAATTGACATGGAAATCGAATACAAACAATGATAGGACCCTAGTTACATAATCGCCCAATGATGAAGTGGAAGAAGCAAGCAATAGCCACTAAAAGAGACCTCTTCGATGCCAAAAATGTGCTCTTCACAGTACCGCCCCTGTTTTGATGTGTTTTGGATTCTAATAAATTGTCAACAGCTGCCAAGACCCCCTTTCATCACCAAAAACCATCGATACCTCCAGTTTGGGAGTGAGATCGATGCATCAATTGGGCACTATGAGCAAAAATCATGGTATTCCTCAGTCATGGCACATTCTGAAAATAACCAAAATTATAACTCAGAATTTAGTTGATGCTATCAGCTCTTTATGGTAAAATCAGTGAAGTCCTCTAGCATCCAAAATGTCTCCAATGGTTTCTCAAAATCGAACCCCAAGCAAGATGGCCCTTGGCCCCAAATTAAGCACCAATGAGATGAATGAATTATCACCTCCACAATGCAACCCTTCAGTGGATCTTTCACCACCTCAATTATGCTAATCTATGGGAGTTTCCGTTCCCAAAGATGGAATAGTCAATCTACAGAAACCTTAGGCTCCACAAGCTCAATAACACAAGAAGATGTCAAGAAATCGATGTCAAAACAATGAGCCTCATACCCTATTTATTCTTTTTTTGAGAAGGATATGTAAGAACCCAACTTGGCTCTCCTCTGCTGACTATTTCTTTTGAATGCGGTTGATTTGAATTTGTTTTGGTTTTTGAATGTTTATGGATTTTTTTTTTTGTGTTTTTTTGGGTAATAATGAGCAATGATACAATACTGAAATAAACTCCTATGCTTAAAATAATTCTGAAACAATAATATTACTGCTGGAATTAATTTATGAGACTATCAAGGGAATGTTTATTCTGTTCTATGACCAATATGCCTGAAAAACAAATTCATTACAATGTAAGATAAAAACCTGATTTTTGCTCTCCCAGTAGATGAAAATCTGCAAACTGCAAATTTTAATCTTTAAATTTTATTTTTTACTGTTCACGCAGTACTGTAGCAGTCCGTACGGTGGCACTGTTCACGTGACATTGTAGCAGTCCATACGGCGGTACTGTAGCAATCCGTACCGTACTTGTTAATCACCAAAATTTCTTCAATAAATCTGCAATAATTTCTCGTGAATTTATTCTTCAATTCTGCACAATTAGATGCAAATAAGACCTCTGAATGAAGTCTTCCTGAAAACAAATATCACTAAATATTTCATCAGCTCAGATGGTGAACATTGAAGCAACTACGTCCTCCAATGGTGGCTGAAAACCCTAGTCTCCAGAGCAAAACCCTTTCAATTTCACAATGTCAAAATAGCAAAATAGCAATCCCTCTTCTTTCCAAGCTCAACGCTATATATCCTTTTTGCAAATCGTACCCTAATCCTCTTAATTACAATTTTGCTTGTAGATTCATTTAATTTCACTTTGGGTGTCAAAACGATTTTAATCATTAAATGGGCATTTAATTTTAATAGTTCAATAGTCTGGCTCAGATAATTTAATTAAAAACATGGCCCTGTCTAATGATGAGTTGACCCTCAAGTTAAGTGATTATAATATAAAGTCACTTTATAACTTTATTATTAAATCACTTAATAATAAATGCTAAGTTATTCAAACTTGTCTAACTCCATGAATACTTTGAATTTAGCTGTGCCGTTTGAAATTGGAGCTCACCAGTTGACCACCCATATGACCATGATGTCTGCTAAAAATAGTAGGGGTCCATCTCTAACTGCTAAAAATAGCCTGACCAAGCCAAACTCAAAGCAAAACTCATCATAAACAAACTCTAGCAACCCAGAAGTGTACTCTGCTCTGTCCCCGGAAGATCTCCACGCCAAGGTGACCCTCTATCCAATCCTACTAGCCTACGAGGGTCTTTGATAGGTTAATCACAAGCTAGAGTGATGTCTCTAGCTAGAAGGGGACATCACAGGATCGGTCCCTTTTTCTTGAAGATTCTCTTTTAATAAGATAATACTTAATTGCACCTTAAAATAATATTTAATTACACTTTAGATAATATTAAAATATCATTATAATATAAAGTGCAATTGACTTCATATGTGACACCGTACGTGAGAATACATTATCTCACTAAAAAATCATATAAAAATAACATGTGAAGCCACAAGCAATTGCCCAAACGACCCTCTCATCAACTCTTTGGCCTACGAGGGTGAAATAATAGGCCAAACTCCACAAATGTCTGCGAACTAGTGAGAAGGGGACATTACACTTGGGTGAAGTGGTTGCATCTTTGTGACTTGTTACAATTCCACTCACCACATGACTATTTAGATGACACCTTTCAGAGCTTTGTATGGCTATGATGCTCCTAGTTTTTTGGATTTATTGATGAGTGATTGCAGAGTACCGAGTGCTGGGGACTTGTTACAGGAGAACTGGGATATCATGAGAGCTCTTTGTGTGAACATTCAGAAGGCTCAGAATCAACAAAAGCAATATGTTGATCAGAGGAGGGTTGAGCGATCATTTGAGATCGGGGATATAGTGTATTTGATGTTGCAGCCCTATAGACAGTCCTCTCTTAGCAAGAAGGGCTTAGAGAAACTCAAGCCACGCTAGTATGGGCCATTCACAATTATTAGGCGAGTTGGTGAGGTGGCTTATGAGTTAGATTTACCGACAGATAGTAAGGTTCATAATGTGTTCCACGTATCTTGCCTCAAGAAGGCATTGGGACAACATATAGCTCATTCTTCAGACCTATCAACCTTGGATGATGAGGGGAAATTGATATTAGTACCTGAGGCCATCATAGAGACTAGAGAGCGTCATCTTCGGAGGCGAGTCATCAGGGAAATTCTAGTTAAGTGGCGAGATCTTTCGATAGAGGATGCTACTTGGGAGATTGAGAGTATTTTACAACATCCAACATTGAGTTTGCTTGAGAACAAGCAAATTCAGGGAGGGCCGACTGTAATGTCCCCACTCTAGTTAGCATCAGTTGTTGATGGGTTAGCCCATTATTTGGACTCTTCTAGGCTAACATGTTTGGATAGAGAGTCTCAGGGGTAGTTCCACTTCTTCAGTTTAGTCTTGGTTTCAGTTCTAGGCCTTTGCAGTCAGTGTATGTGCTTAGTATAGGGACTTACAATATATAGTAAGTCAATCTTGCAGTAGTGCTATTTTAGTTAGGGCACTTGGACACATGGGGGTTATACAGTGTTGACCCCAGCTTTAGATGGCTTCAGATATTAATACTTTAGTGGCTAAGTTATTTAATTAACTTATATGGATATTATAAAGTCATAAAGTGACTATATAAATTAAAAAGCCACTTAAATATTAAAAGTGACTTTAAAAATCACTTAAATGAAAAAGTTCACCCAAATTCATTTTATAACTATGTAAAGTAATCATAATACATTTAATGTATTCTTATAGGCAATTGGTCGTACTTTCTTGGAATTTTTTCCATTTGGGGTTATAAGGAAAAAAAGCAATTCAACCTCAATTCATTATTGATTATTTGAAATTGCTTGGTTTTGCTCTATGGATTTTTTGAGACAAGGGTTTCAGAGGGTTTACTATTGGAGAACGATAATTCTTCATGGATCTGTGATTTTGAGGCTGTGAAAGATTAGCGGAATTATTGCAACTGAGAGGGCTTCATTCACGAGTCTTATTGTGCTTCATCAGAGGTTATTTTTTTTAGTTATTTGCAGATTTTTCAATAAGGAAAGGGCATTCAGGTTTAGTTGCCCCAATTAGCAGCATCTTTCATTTCAATAAGTAGTTGTACAAGTTCCTGTTGCTGTCCGTACAATTCTTGCTTGGCACGTGGGGTCTAGAAAAGGTACATGTTGTCTAGGGGGCTGAAATGCCTTCCTATTTTGCAATCTGGTTGCACCATTCCCAACACCTAGCATATTCAGGTGGTTTCATCTCATTTCTGGCTTGGAGAAATTGTATTCAGGACTTGTACGCCTATTTTGGTCAGTTTCCCAGTCTTGACTGGCAAACTCTAGAATTCTATATTTAAAATAAGCTGAGGACCTACGGGTATGCAATTAGCATTAGATTTATTCGTAGCAGTTTCTTGATTCATAATATAGTTACAATTGCTTTTAGTTTTGCATCTATTTAGTTTTATGTGCAATTCTTGTCTGGCAATTTTTTGTTATTTTTATTTGAAAATTATCCAAAACTTTTGAAAAACACAAAAACAAATCAGCAATAGCATTTCAGGAAAGTTAGAACCTGCAGGGTTCTTACAACAAGACTCAATTCGTCATGAAGACTATACTTTAGGCCATTCATATAATGGACTATCTTCTCCACATGTTCCTCACTATGCCCTGATCTGATTACCAACTTGTAAAATTCCTCTGTATAGTCCTTTATAGACAGATCTTCAAATTTTGTAACCTCTTAAAGAGATTGGTCTGATAATCAGCAGGAAGGAACTTAGCTCTCAATTTAGCCACCATTCGGTCCCATGAGTGAATTCTCTCCTTATTCTTTTTTCTTCTCTTAGTTTGGACAAAGTCCTACCACATTGCTGCGTGGCCCTTCAATCTGGTACAAGCAAACTTTACCCTTCTATCTTCTTCTACACCCTCATACTCAAAATAGTTGTCTAAATCATTTATCCAATCAATCAAGTCTTTTCCATTAAGACTTCCTCAGTAGGTAGGAACTTCTATTTTAGGCTTCGAACCTACATTGATGACTGTCTCTCCTCAAAAGTTTCCTTCTCTCCTTGCCCTTCTCTATTACCCTCTTGGTCTTGTTCTTCCTCCTTTGTCTCATCACCACTTACATCCAAATCAGAGCTCCCTCTTCTTTGTGCCCTTTCCAAGGCATCCATCCTCTCCATCAATTGCTACAATAACCCATCATCATTACCTCTCCTGTCTCTTCCATGGGCTCCACCTCTACCCATTCTTCTTGGAGGCGTATTGTTCACACTCTCTAATCCCTAAAATTTGCAGGCTTTGATACCAAAATGATGGCAAGCCTCACTGGCCACTTAACCAAATTCACCTTTCAAACACAATTCAATCAACCCTTCTTATTGTAGACAAATGGTTTGAACAAAAAAAACAAAGAATAGATTTACTTTAACCAAAATTAAGAGCAATCAAATACTCTGCAATTTCATACACATTCAGAGATAGGAAGAATTTCAAATCCAAAACTCCACTATTGATTTGTGACAAGAAATTGAACCATTGTCCACTGTTACGTCTTTATCATTTTCAGAGATTTCTCAATTGATACATAGGCAGCATTCAACAATCGTCTTTAACAGTCAATTGAAATTTCAAGGCATTCATTCCTTCGACCAATGTCTCCTTTGCACATAGCTTCCGTGGTTACACATTCATCGTCCAACCTTTCCTCCAACTATCGGCCTCCTTCATATAGTATGCCAACCGCTTGGGTTTCCAACTATCAACCGATTATGTCCCTTCATTTCCTCCTTGGAACGTTCGATTGCCATCCCAAAACAACTGCCTAATTGTCGATGCAAACCAAACCGACAAGTAACATTGTCGTGTTTGGAGAGAATAACAACCAACACAGTTAAATCCTCCTTTCAAAATATATTCTTGTCACTCGGGCGACAGGAGACAGGAAGTTTCTTTGTTTTGCTGTTTTCCAAGGCGACACTAGAGACTTGAGATATGCTACAACCTAAAATAAAGAACACCAACTCCAAACAAGAAAACAAAAACCAACCAAAAACCAAAATTTCAACAATAGAAATAAAACTAGAAATTGCAAGAGCAGGATGCCCCTGCATCAATGGCTCACTGGTAGCTTGGATTACTGTCACCAAACCTAAAATAGAGGGAGTTCTCAAATTATAAATCTTAAATAATTCAATTAGGGGATGACATTGTGAGTGATTTGGAGATTGTTGTTGTGTTCTTTAGGACACCTCGAACGTAGAATAAAATACCAAGGTATTCTATCCCCTCTTGAACAAAGAAACCTCATATGCTATACAACGTAGTCAAATGAGATGACTCCAAGGTTTACAATACAAACAATGTGACTTAATGCTCGGGATAGACTCAGTGATATGATGTGATTTTGCTGAAATCACAAGGGGACTTATGTTTATGAACACTTGGGACGTGGAAACTAAGTTAATCTTGAAAGAAATAAAGGACAAAAGGGTAAGGGTTTAGAAAGCATATACTAATCCTAAGAATGTAGGAAATGGTTGTTGAATCGGTGACACCAAACCAAGCTTTTCTTCACCATGTGGGAACAACTACACAAAGATGTTGCAATCTCCTAGGGACACACGAATGATTTTCATATCACCTATGCACACCAACATCATGAACAATAAGCATATAGCAATTGAAGTTAAGCTTTTGAATAAGTTCAGTCCAACCACACCTTGCAATTTGTAATCAACAAACTCTAAGTGGTATGGACATAGGTTTGCCATTCATCAACAATAAAATCTTCCATGTAGAACACAGGATTACTACTAAGAGGGGGGGTGGGGGAGAGGTGTGAATTAGTAGTAAATGAATCTTAAAACCATTTATCCAATTAAATCCTTTTTTAAAATTGCTTTTAAACTAAAACAAAAACAATAATGCAAAGCAATCACACATGGAACAACTGCACAAGATTTGACATGGAAACCCAAGATGGGAAAAACCATGGTGAGTAATGCTGCTAGGATCTACTATCTAAATCCAGTCTCACAGTTAAAATCAATTACAATCTTTAAGGGCACCAACCCTAAGGAGCCACCAAATCCCTATCTTAAGAGCACCAACTCTTTCAACACCCTAACTCTACAATTTGATTGCCAACTCATCAATTCAGAATACAAAATCTTCAAGCATCAACTCATTCAAAATCACAGTTCCATGAAACAGAATATCGCACCAATCCTTAACATGTAACAGTTACAACTCACACCTTGTTACGACTTTTATATTTTCTTCTTGCAACACAACATTAGAATATCCAAACAGACCAAACTGAGAATTAACAATTAATCCAAATCTGAATATAAGCCGATGGTTTCTGCTTGAATGATAATGAATGATTCTGATTTGAATATTTACAAACTTCTGATAACTGACATGAATCTGCAATAAAATCTCTACAAACCAAATACAAACTGTATATGTATAATCAACTTCAAATTTACAATTCTGAGAAGTATACTTGAAACTGTTTGCAGTCTGATTATCATTAACTTTCAGATATTTTATGCAATAGTGTACTAATTACAGAAATATTGTCAATAGTAACCTGCAAACTAAAAACTGACACTTTTATATCATTGGGAGTGAGATACGCATATTGCCCATACAATAACAAACAGCAAATTTAAACTGCCACTGTTATACCTGAATCATGAATCTCAACAAGGCTTATTACCAGTCATAACATCCCATAGTAAATGATCTTTCTTGTTTATAATAGCATTGCTCAACTTCAAAGGGAATTACTTACAGACTTATAACAGCAACATACTTCTGATAAACAACATCACTCTTCACATCTCAGCAAATATGCTCTCAGAATACTTTATATCTTTTCAGACAACACTTCTATTAGAAATGGTATCTTCTCATTTCATCGACCACATATAAAATTTTTCAAACAATACATACTCTTCACACAAACAGCATGATGTCTTCTTATCTCCACAACAAAATCTTTCTATTAATAATCTCCTTTTATTGCAATCACAACAACCCATGAACTTCAAGGCAATGAATAAATAGTGTTTACTTTATCTCTTATCGGGTATAGAAGTAGTTGAAAAACCACCAAATAGTTTAGTAACTTCTCCAACCAAACTATTGAACTTACCAAAATAGTTTGTGTTTGCAAAGCACATGTATGCTATTGAAGTAAATTAAAAATAAGTAACCGAAAGCCAAACTGAATGTACAGGTGCCAGATAGAACCATTTCCTTACACAATCAATGGCAGACATAAAGGTCTTTGCAATTCAAATATATCTCTGTCTTGACTTGTATGATAGTCTACAACAAAGAATCACTGTATACGTTTCATCACAAGAATATTGAAGGCAATATGATCTCTGTGTTTGCAAACAAAAAGTTCCGACTCTCCTCCTCTTAGAAAAAACCTATAACAATAAATGAAAGCACAATGAAGTTGCTCCATTAAGAAGCCCACGCAAGCTGTAAAGACAGTCATTGTACGTAAGAAATATTTCAAACCATTTGCTTATAACCTCCCGATGAATACAATGAATACTGAGTTCATCTACGTTGGATATGAGAGAACTAACTCTTTTTATTAACAATGATTTCCGGTATGAATGCTATGATTTCTAGTATGAATACTTCAAAGAATATTTTCCCATATTTCAAAATCTATCAGAATAGTGAAGCACTCTCTGTGTTTGACATCAATGAGAAAAACATGCTAACATTTTATTCATCTAACAAACATTTACACTATGAGAAGTAGAGAGCATGCAACAAGTTGAAATAGCACACAAAGTCCACCATAACTTCAATGAAAGTATGTTTATTACAACAAGCCTTGGAAACAATCTCCTTTCCTCCTATTCTATTGCTAATTTGCTACTAACTGTCTTCTATTCTCTAACTACTGATCAACTATTAACTTTTACAAATGAGAGCATTGAGCCTTATATAGAGGGGTCAGTACATTTTGAAGGCTCAGATTGATTTAGAATCAATGGCCAAGATTTAACAATAAAACCCTAATTAGGGTTAGTTACAACTAACTCTTTCTTGACCAATGAAATAATTACAATGAATTGGACACATATCCTTCCTTGAATGTGCACCAATAGGAAATGAGGTTAGGTACATTTAAGTTTGTTCCCTTCACATGTGTGATTGTTGATGAATCGGGTTCAATGCACTTGGCCATGCTGATGTGGCACTTCCTGATAGGTTGAATGATGACTGGATGCCACCTTGGTTACACCTTGTAAATCATCACAAATTGTTTGTGGTTGAGCAATATCTTTTGATACTCAACATTATTCAGTTGCTCAATGTGATGAAGGTGATGGGACATATTCCCAAATTGTATCATCTTAGCGTGATCAAGCAAACTTTCTAACTTTGACTAAAACTTCTGAAACTATCTCTTGATTATATTTGTGCCTCAATCCTCTAACTTTGAAATCTTTGTTGTTGTGATGTTCTGAACTTATCTTTGCATTGATGTAGTTCTTAACTTCATGTTTTAATTTCTCCTTTCTTAAAAATATACTGATCATCTTTATGTCTCCTTGAAATGTAGAACAAGTTGTTGCCTTGGATTGCTTCCTTGTTGTACTAGCAGTGATTCTTGGATTTTAAGAGGAAATTCAAGATGGTGATAACTTCTCCCATTTGCAATCTTAGTTCTTTCATTTTGCATCGTTGAAATTTGATTCATTCACTTGTGCTGCCCTTGTTGTAATTGTACTTTCTTCATCTTGTAAAGTTCTTCATGTTGTTGAGCCCTGATGTCAATCTTCCACGTTGAAATGTGAACTTTGCCTCAATTTGATGTTCTTGAGATTCTTTGTCCTTGCTTTGAGTGTGGTGGTATCGAATTTCTCCATCCGGTTCCTTGGATAGCTTAATCTTCCTTCAATTTTCACCATTTATCCCTTTAAAATGTGAGTGCCTTCCTTGAACATGAACTAGTTCTCCCACACATTCACCATCATTCCATGCCTCATCCCTCTCATCAAACCTGAAAAAAGAAAACCAAATTGAATCAAGAATTATGACAATGAAGCAATCCTTCACACATTACACTTCTCAAAACCCTTCCCAATCTGGAACTTGAAACTTCAATTTTGGAAATGACTTTCTGCTGGTGGAAGTTGTCCTTAATCTGGTCTGCTTTACAAAGCCACCCACATTGCCCTCTATCTCCATTCTTCTTCCCATCACCACTCTGCCAAAAAAGTAGGTATCCTTAAAACCCTAGCCATGAGGGCTTTTCATATTTGTGATGAAGAAAACTTAGACCAAGGATTGCCCCATCTTTGTAAAGTCTTCAGGCTAAATGGTTAGAAAAGTAAGCAAATTTTAAGAGTCCTATCCAAGCCAAGTCACACTTCTTCTCTCATCCCAAATCTTCCCAACTTTTGGTCCTTTCTTGTGCTTCCCTCCTCTATATTGGAAGTATCTACCACAAAATTTCCAATATCCTTCTTACGAAAGGCCTTCGTTGTGCCTTGAAGACCTTGTCGAGATCAGGAAATTAAGCTCATCCCAAAAAACCTCGAGGGACATCTTTCTTGAATTGGGAGTCTATAAGGTTGTTTGCTCATGTGGATCTCTTATATAATTGAAAAAAGTCGCTTGTTCAAAATAAGAATCAAAGAGTTTAGTGTCAACATAAAAATTTAGACGGTTTTCCAAATCAGCTCTAGCCAACCATTACTCTTCCACCAAACACCATGTCTGATTAAAAAACACACAAATCTTATTCAAAGGAGACAAATTTTTCAAGATGAAGATCAAGGAAGCCATATAAATTAGCAATCATCCCTCTAACCTCGATTGCAATGAAAGGTTGAATCTTAGTTTTTCCTAACAACCTTTATTATCCATCCTTAGAAATGGCCATCACCCTATTACTTGATCCCTCTCTCCCCCATGTTTGAATCTTATCCAAATTTTCTTTGCTTCTCACCCTCATTGCCTTCCTCCCATTGAACCTCCTATCGATTTTGGTCCTCTCTTTACCTTGCTCTTTGAAGCTCCTTCCCTCACTTTGTTTTCTTTCCTTTCTTAGAGGGCTCTCTAAATCTTGTCCCCCCCTTCATTCGAACATGTCTTCTCAGTCCATTTTCCTTCTTGTGTTTGTTAGCCATAGTGGTTGCTTGGAATAGGTTTCTCTTGTTTACATCTTCTTCTTCCTTTATTTTCGTTTGTTTTTTTTCTTTCTTGCTTATTAATTTTTTGGTTGTTTGCTTTTGTATTGTTTATACATAAAATATATACATATAAATATAGACATTTAAATATATGTGTATATGTAGATATATATGTATGTACAAATAATTGTTAGAAAAAGGTATATATAAGCTTTACCAGCTTCCAAGTTTATGTGCAGAATTTTTAATCATTTTAGGTGGTCTATGCAATTCTTTTTTGTGGCTTTGTATCTAGTTAATTTTCTCCCTCTATTTTGTTATATTTGCTTATTATTTTTTTGATTTATATAGGTTATCTTTGTGTAATAGATTTGCATAGAGTTCTTTGATTAACTTTATTAAGCTTTTATTTTTACCATATATTTTCAGGTCTCGCTTCAGCTATCTTCCTTACCTCAATCTTGTGCCACCTTGCTCTCCCCCCTCTTTTTATTTTGTCTTGGGCTGCAACTAATCCATTTTTATCTCCTGTAGCACTCTATCATCTTGATGATAGATCACAAAGTGTGACTTGAAATGTTGATGCAAAATATTCTACACAGTCTAATACAGAAACAATAGTAATCAATATTATGGATTACAGAAATTTGATGTCCTGATATACATTAAATTCTTTCTCAAGTATGTGAGGTAATTGCACGGAATGAAAGTAAGCAAGCAAATGAATCAAATACATGGAAATAGAGAGAAGCACAGATGCAATGTGGGAAAGTTTAGAGGAGTGAAACCATTGTTATCATCTTGCAATTTTTTACAATCCGTTTGAGCCTTCATATGCATTGTAGCTTTTGCTAGGGTCTGTACAATGTTCTTATAGCTTCCCTCGTTTTGGAGTCCTCGGTTATTCAATATCCTTGAATGCTGCTTTCAGCCATTGCAATTATCTTCTATGTCAAGAACTCCCTTACATCACTCTTGTGAAAGATCGAATGAACTCCTATACCTTTTTTCAACCTCCCTGAGCTAAATTTATGCTAAGGGATAGGAAAATGACACACACATTCTCAATTCAATGATTCTCACACAAAGATATAGAAAAACTGATTCAATTTCCTTTTGGATGTTTGGTTTTTCTATGTTGTCGTGTATAGAATATTTTTCATATCAAGCCAAACTCATTTTGGTAACATTGTTCTATGAGGTATGGAATCTGGATTCATAACAAGACAAAATTGTTTGTATAGTTTCCTACCAAGCCAAAACTATTTGTATGGTTTCTTGCAAAGTTGATGCTGTCATCATGAAAAGATTCTTCAATTGGTGTGACCATAGAATGTTTGAGTCATTGTCAAGTCTTATTAGTTTACTTAAGATTCGTCTATTTTGCATATCTGCATTTCCCAATTCTATTTGAATGATGTTAAAATCTTGTCTTAAGCTCTTTTTAAGCGTTATGAATTAAGATCAACTAATCAGCTGAATTTTATTTTCATGATCCATTTCAGATTTCTTATTTATAGATTAAGAAGCATGTATGAAAGTAATATGCTTTGAGAATGCTTTTTGGTGTTCCTTAAAGTCTAATGGTTCTTGTAAATTTTCTTATTTGAACTTTTATGTTATATGTTTTGTTTTTTAACCCTTAATATCGACTTGTATTACAAATGATTTCTTACCATGTTTTCACATGTTTCATATGTAGATGTGATATTTGCATAAAAGGGCCACCTAAATGTGAGAACCTCATCAAGGAAGCAGAGATATTACTTAGGGTTTTGGTGGAACTACAGGTGATTGCCATATTTGTAATATTGTAAATACAAATATACAGTTACATCTTTTTTGTTGAATTCTTTCCCAAGGCTGGATTTTATCTTCAAATGAACACAAACCATTGAAATAACAGAATAGTGAATCAATAGTGAAAAACTATTCTAAGCAAAATGCAAACAACTAATGATTCACATAAATGACATATTTCTATGTTGGGTAAAATGTAATTGTATATTTATTGTTTACAATAACAATAATCACAAATTTTTTATCAAGACGTGGATATTGTTCTAGAACTATATCAAGGAAGGAAAAATCAAGTTTTTGCAAAAAATCTATTGGTGATGTTGCATTTCCAAAATGAAAAAGTCATCAAGTTTGAGGTAAAAATACTATTTCTAGGGCTAGATATATTGTCATAGAATTAAGAAAGCATGTAGACTCACCCAAGCCTAAAGAGGATTTAGATTTAATAAACACCATTCACAAAACAACCAAAAAGATGGTTGCAGCTTATTCAGTATTGGCCTAATGTGTTGCCCATCTATTGCTAGTTTGATAGACTGGCTGTTGATTTCTCGGTACCATCTTTGTGTCATGTCCCCTGCATTGAATCCATATCTAATCTTCCTTCACTGTAATAACTTGAATATAATTAACAGAGAATAGAGAAATATCGAGAGCATTTGGTCAAACAAGTGATTAAGTATGGATACCATGTTAAGAGAGAGTGTGGATTAGTTACCGTGTGTTAACGTTGAAGTAGCAAGTGTGATTGTGTAAGATAATAATTTTTTAAGACAAACAAACTATTGAAGGGCAGTGATTAATGTATGAGGAAGAGATGCTACCTTTCTAGGAATAGTCCAACCCAAATGACACAACCATTCAGTAATAGAAGGGTATATGAAGAGAGGTCAGAATGTTGGAAGGAGGATCATCAATCAATTGGAAATTACAACTTTAGAAAAATAGTAATCAAACACATAAATATCGACCAAGACAGAAAACATAACTTCAAAACACAGCAGGGATCATGAATTTGCAGGAAGTAGATCCGACTCTCCAGCATCAGCAAAATTCCTCCAAGTCACAGCAGACCAATTGGTACAATAAAATTACTCTGGTAGGCAGAGATGAATACAGTATTTATCCATATACATATATGTAGACATGAATATATGATGTATTATTGTATCAAATGCATGCAAATTTAATTATCTGGTCTAAACATCTATGCATTTAATCCATCATGTTGGGTAAGGAAGGGATGAATCTGCAATTAGGGAGAACAGCTATAGGGCACCTTGCTATAGTGGCAAACAGGGAGAGCACAGCTATTAGGGCACCCTATTGCATTGTGAAAGGGAGAGAACGGCTAAGGGCACCCTATTACAATTTCTCTTCCAACACCTGCGTTGAGGAACTGTTAATAAACATAAGGGTCTTATGCCATGGATGTGTGGTGGAGGACTACATGGAGGGAGAACAGCTATCTTAGGGCAGCCTACCCTGCTTCCTTACTCCATATCTTCTTGTTACTGCATCATTTATTCCTTATGATAAGAGTGTGTCATCCTTTAAGTTTTTCAGTTGGAGTCCTAATTCTTCTAGTGATACCTTGGTTCAAGTCCTTAGTGCGTTTGTAAATCCTTTTTCTAGTCATAAAAGTCAAGTTTAGATACTTGGTTGAACTCTGTGAACACGTTGAACCATTTTGAACCAGGTTCAACAGGTTCATTTAGGTTCCATAGGTTCCAAGGTGTTCGGGAAAGGCTTTTCATACTAATGTTTTCTCCAAGTGGTCAGCAGCTTGGTACTGTTTGTTTCGGCAAAATTCTCTTTGAGCGTAGCGTACATCTTGAACCACTTGAACACTCATGAAGTCTATTCAGGATGTTCATATGTGTTCAATATTGGTGGGCCCTGCGGGTTTTAATGATTTGATAGTGCATTCATTGCCAAATATGAAGAGGCAGAACCATATCTTAAGTGATGTCATTCCTTGGTTTTTCGAAGTAAGTAATCATTTCGGGAACTGGCGGTTACTTCAAAAACGCCGCCATGCATTCAATGCATGCGTGCGAGGTCTAATCCACAAACTTGTCACACTCAGACTGAAATTTGAAATTATTGCATTCAATATATTCGTATCATTGCCTTCACTAATAAGGTATGAAGGATTGTTAGTACTCCGCATTTGTTCCTTGCTGTTGTATCTTTGTTTGTTTTTCTTGGATAGGAGTCTTTCTTGCTGCTAGCCGTCGTCCGGTTGTTCAACTGTGAAGGTGAGTCTTTTCTTGTTCTCTCCAGTGGTTTTGCTTGCATTTTCTCTCATACAGAAGGTTTCTATGTAATCAATTTAGGTTTATTGTTTAAAATTATGAAGTCCACGCTGCATTTGTTTGGGAACGTTTTTAGCCTGGCATCCACAGAGCCCATAGTTAGCGACACTGATCTAAAAGGGGAAAACCTTGAGGTGTTGAAAGAAAGGGTGTTCAAGGGGATTGACAAGTCTTTTGGTTTGGAGATACTGAGTAGTGGTCTCGTAGAAGCCGCAGCCTTTCCCCCAACCATTCCTTGTCCAGAGTTGATTCGAGAATGTATTGCTAGATACGACCCAATGTCCGAAACCATTAGGAGAGACAATGGTGAAACCCTTCTTGCCATTAATCGTGAAGTAATTTCCTCCGTCTTCAAGATACCTGATTACCAGTTCTCCAACTTTTCTCCTGCTCAGTCAATCACTGAGTTCAATGCAGATAGAGTCGGGCACCGAAACAATGTAGCGAAATTTTGGTTGAAGGTTCCTCAAAGAGGTGGTTCAAGGTTACCCAAGAATCCTAATAAGAACCACATGTTGCCGCATATTCATGACGTGATGCTTTTGTTGCACCGAACCAGAGGATCTACTAAGGATTATAGCTTCGACAATTAGATTTATTGTTATGTGCAGCTGGTTTTAGAAGGAAAGCAATATTTGGATTGGGCTGAATTGATCGCCGATTCAATGAGAGAACAACTGAGTTTGGCTAAGCAGTTCAAACAAAACTTCTTTATGTCCTCATATCTCTTGTATTGTTTGGCTTGTGTTAAAGAGTTGGCTGGTATACCGAAACAACTCACTGAGGAAGATGTTCCCATATATGAGTTTTATCCTAAGCTGCAAAAAGATAAAGCTTTACAGGATTTCAGAAGGGTGCACAATGTTTTCCTGGGTGATTTGTGTCATGAATTGAAGAATGCGAAAGCTAAAAGGATTTCTGATGATGCACAGACTTTGATAAAGAGGTTCGGTAGTTTTTATATCCAGTTTCCATGCTTCTGTTACATACGGGTAGGAGGTTTTGAAGAGGAACCCTTCAAGCTTCCTCACTTCTGTTCAGATTGCTTCGTTCTAGCAGAAGTATGCAGGCAACTAACCTCTGTAATAAAAAAGGCACAGCCTAGGGACAAATGGGAAGGTCATTTTCCCATACAATTGGGCGTGTTGTCTTGCAGTTCAATGTTTGACGCTCTGAGTATAGGAGCAGACCTCAAGAATTTTAATTTTTCTCTGTATTCTGAAAGAAAAGGTTTTGATAAAAAAGGATTTTCCCGAAGCCTTGGTCTAATGCCTTATCTCCCCATGCCATAGTTAGAAGATTTCTGGGAAGATTGTACAGATGAACTTGAAATTTTTAAAAGGGAAAACATGAGATTGGTGTTAAAACAAGTTGTCTCTTTGCACATAAAGTTAGATACTAAAGGGCTCGAAGAGGATTATCTTGAATTATTCGAACCAGGGTATTTGGCCCATGCAGAAACTAAAATGCCTCCAATTAACTGGGATGAGGAGGAAAATGATGATATACAATTAAGGACCAAAGGAGTTCTAGAAAGGACCGCGGCATGGGTGGCCAATAAGAAAGCAATGGAGTCAGGCTTTAAGTCTCATTCTGCAAGAAGTAATAAGGATCCTCTATCTTCACCAAAGCGTCTTTCTAACAATGCTCCTGTTCGTGCAGGTAAGGATAACAAGTTGCAACAGCTTAGACACAGGTCTAGTTCAACTTTGGATTTTCGTACTCCTCGGCATACTCAGTCACGAAGTACCGCCCAAAGAAAGATGGATCAGACAAAGGATACAGGGGTAAAGGATGCTGTGCTCGATGCCCAGATATTTGAAATTGAAGATTTGGATGGCGAAGTTGCTAGTGCCCTGGATTCTCAAACGGTGACTGTGGCTATGACGCCACCTTCAAAGATGATCGAAGGAACTACTCATTCCAGTGCAACTCCTAAGTGGTTGACCACCTCAATGAACAAGAAAAGGAGTTTCCTTCTTGTGACTATTCCGATTCAGGAAATGGTTGTTAAATACACAGAGAAGAATCCAAAGCCGAAAAGGTTCAAGACTGCTGCTCGCCTGAACAATGAAACAATGATGAGGAAACTGGAAAATGGGTTGCTGAAATCGCCTCGTATAAACCTAAGGATGAAAACAAGGAGGCTGGCCCTGATGATTTCGAGATCACAAAGGTGGAATTGGGAAACATGAGCAGAGACATAGACAACCACTTTTTCCAAGTGTCGGCAAAGAAAATGCTTACTAGGTCGGAGAAGGATGGGCGAGAAAAGAGAGAATTAAAGCGACATATAAATGTTCTGGCTCAGCTTTTCGATAGTATTGGTTGCCTTGGGGCACTTCCAATATCTCATGCTATTGAGAACTTCGACCCAACTTCACCGGAAAACAAAAAGCTGATGAACCAAGTTCAACGGGCCAAGAGTATTGCTGAAGTTGTGGAGAAATGGATTGAGCGGATAATCAAGGATGGCGAGAAGTACATTACTGACTCCCGGAGACTATGTGATGAAATACAGGGTCTTATTTCTGAGGTTTAAAACCAGCTTGTGCCGTGGCAGAAGGAGGAGCACAAATGGCAGAATATCTTGCCTCTGTTTGCCAAAATAGAAGAATTTGGAGTTACCAGGTTTTTGACAGAACACTCAATCAAGCTGGTGGCGGATGAATGTCAGCTTTTTGTGCTGAAGAAAACCATAATGTGGCGAGTGCTTACCTTCAAGTCTGTGATTACCGATGCAAAGACCTCTGTTTACGAACTCCAGGATCTTCAAAGTAGCATAGTCAATGATAATAAGGTGGTTAATCTTGACCATGATTGGCAGTTGGGAATTCGTGGGTTGAGCACACAAGATGCAATCAGATCTTTCCGGATGAACATGGAGAAGATCAGGGCCAAGGGTAGTTTCACGCCGGAAGATATAACCAGGGTGGCTAGGATTGAGTCTATGACTTTCATTGGGAATGATCAATTGCCGAAACATTCCGAGAAGATGGTGCAACACAGGTGGAATAAAGAGGTGGCGAAGGCGAAGCTCAACACGATGAAAGTTCCGAGCCAATCCATTGTTCAAGAACTTACAACTGCTCACGATGCCCGCGAAAGCGGAGAGGATGATGATGATGGAAATATGGCATAATGCATTAATTTAGGACCAGTTTCCTTTATTTTTGTAATTTCTCATGGTTATGCATAGACTTCGGGACATCTGTCCCAAAATACTTCTTGTTGGTTTCATAACTGTTTACGGGGGTTGGTCAAGTTTTTAGGTAGACCTCCCCTGTTTTAAACTATAAATTAAGGAAAAGTAGATGGTATAGGGGTGAGATTTGGTGACTAATTTTGGAGAGTTTTTCGCTCCGTTTTTGTGTATTTTCTGCTTTATCAAAGGAAGAATCAGACTGTTAAACCTGGAATGGAAGAAGATCTGTAGATGTATTTTCGTGCCTTTGTTGCATAAGAATATATATATATAAGGTTTGATCATATTGTTCTTGGGAGAAGGAAAATTTGTGTGTTTTGAATCTGAATAGATGCATGTCTTTGCATATGTTTATCTGATCAAATAACAGTAATGATCTTTCCATTACAGAAACTTATTATTCTTCTGATGTTCTTTCCTTTGGATGTTTGTTTATTCTTAGAGAAGATTCATGTTCGGGGACAGATTAAGCTTTCTTAAATCTGTTCATTCTTTATTAGACCTGTGAAAAAAGTATATTGAACTTTGTTTCAGTTACTGTTGCTTCATATATTGAAAAGTTAGGAAAATAGCTTTTCGTCTTTTTGAAACATGTGGAAAAATTTCAGCCTTTCATCCAAGAATGAAATAGGCAGCCTTACACGCTTTCGGGTTAAAAGCTACTATTCAAAAATAAATAGTTTAGAACATTCCTTGAAAAACTGAAATAGGGAGCTGTACCAATGCAAAATTCAGAGGGAAGTGATTTGAACAATACTTACCCAACTGTTTAGTGAAACACTTGTTCTTAGAATAAGGTAACATGGTTCAAGATTAATCATTTGGAAAAATAGCAAATCTGTTCACTAACACTTCTATAACTGAGATTCTCAAACAAATAAGACTTGCTGTGTAATAATGAATATATAATTCCTTGCTCTAACCATAGATTTATTCACGAATGATATCTGCAATATCACCTAACCATAATGTTTTATATTTATGTGTGTGTGTGTGTGTATGTGGACATATATGTATATATGTACGTATGTATACACACACACACACACACATGTCTATATATATATATAGACATATATATATGTATGTGTATATATATACATATATATATGTATATATATATGTCTATGTATATATACACACACACACACACTTATATATATATATATATATTGCATTATTAAAGAGATATTTATTTGGTAAGATGTAACCCTAACCCTAATTTGTTGCATTTGTGATTTTAGGGCAAATTCTATGGTAAATTAGGAAGGGGACATTACACTTTGGGTTGGCACAAAATATGATCTTTTGTAGTATGATGACACTGTTGACGTGGATGAAATCGCATCGCTGCAAATTCCATACGGCCAATGCAGAATAGAATAAACTCACTTAGTATCCTACCCTCTCTTGAAATAAGGGAATCCCTAATGCTATTTTCTACGTTTTGATCAATGGGGATAATCTCAAGGTTTCTTTTGTCAGGTCTTGACTGCGGGATCTCTCAGTGGCTTGATGTGTTTTTGCTGGAAACACAAGGGGGCTTACGTTTGATTGGCAATTCCATATACGAATTCCCAGGGACCTCTTACGGTTTTCTTTCAAGTGATGTTGGTTAATTTGAAGCTGATTTAGCAGGACTGCAGATTTCAAAAAAGGGGATAAAATTGGGAGGAAAGAAAGGAAGGGTAGGGAGAAAGAGAACTGTAAATGTTAACTAGGACAACAGATTTACCCAAGCAGACAGACACCTCCAGGAAACCAAATTAAGCATCATCAGTCATTCAGACACAATGTTTGCATAAACTTAGTGCAATCTTCAAAGGAGAAACCAGATTTTCATATTACCAAATACAATATTAGAACTTCTACATTCATGATATGTATACATTTGATAATCGAACTGAATCATAAAATAGCCCAGATTAACCATGCAGAAAGGAAAAAAGCAATCAGCTATCCTCTAATGGTATGGACTGTGAAGGTTCTATCAGATGCTTGGTAAGAACTGCTGTGCAAAATGAATAGACATAATTTAAAAGCTTTCTAATTTAAATGAAGAAGGAGACCATGCACTCACAAGGAAACTTGAAGGTAATTTTAATCCATTGTATTAATTCCTGCAAAATTTCTTCAGAGCTTTCGCAACAATTCAAGAACTTCCTCCTTTTATGAGGGAAAACCAGTCCCCTTAAATAGGTTTCCAAAAATGGATGAATGGCCAAGATCTAATCTAGACAAGTGGCCCAGATTCATCCTTACAAAAAGAGGGACCCACACTCATAAATAGGGGGATAAATATCTACAACTACCCCAAAAGGGAGCAATAACTACCAAAGGATAATTACAACTTTTGAGATAATCCAAAAAAAGGGAGGTGCACAAAAAACTTTACAATATGTTGACCAAAAGTCAACTGTCACCTTTTTGGGACAAAAGTGCACTTTTTAAGACTTGGAGGGAAAAAGGCATTTTTGAGAAACTATTTTCTCTATTCTGGTTTCACATTCCTTTTGCAGAAACTGGTCCTCGCCATGCAGGTATTCTCGCCATAAATCGCGACCTGCTGCTCGTTCCTCGCGGACATATTCCTGAAACTTGATGCATAATTGGAAGAGGGGATTAAAAGGTGGCATGGGAGGGTGGCGAATTTTGTACTGCATGCCTTCGAGATACTGGTCCACGTGCCTTAAACCGTCCTTCCAGCTGGAGCGATTACGCTTGAAGCACAATATGTCTGAATGGAACTGACCAGCAAAACTCAAGTCTTCAATGGAATAAGAAACCTTATCTGCTCCCAACCTTTCCTCCCAATCCGGCCGGATTACACTGTCGGACAGGTCATTTATCCACCCCGAAACCATTGATCGGAGGATGGTCTTGCCTAGTTCTTGCATGTTCCCCAGAATTGCCTCACATGCGTCATTTTCTTTGTCAATAATTTTCTGGGCGTCGTTCTTCATGGTGACGGTCCAGTACCATTCCTTGAGAACACTGATGCTATGGGGATCCAGGATGTCAGGCAGTGTGGGAATTTGTGTATGTGTCCAGAAAAGAGCTCTTAGGAGGGGAAGGGTAGAGGCCGCTACTTCATGCATGTGAAGGGATTCCCTCTTTACTTCCAACAGCCTGACTAGAATTAGCTCTCGATGGAGAGCCATTTCCTTTACTTCTTTGAGGATCTGTTCTCCCTTTTTCTTGATGTCCTGCACCCATTCCTTAACGGCCTTTGCGGTATCCCGGATTCCTTCAAATTCAGTTGTGGTCCTTTGTGCTAATGCCATTGGGGGAATATGGGATTCAGAGGGGTTGTGTAGTGGCCGTAGGAGCTTATCGATGTATCCCTCGGCTTGTTCAGCACGGGCCCGATACATATCCTTTTCGGCAGTGATTTCCTCGAGCTGTCTGAGTATGTTCTGCACTGAGTCCTTAAATTCCTCCTTTTCTTGCTCTTTTGTAGCTCGTCTGATGGGGACAGTCATAATGCTATAATCTGCCAATGTTATTTGATCTGCTGGCTTGTTTACGGGTGGGGTAGTGTTGTGACCATTTCACACATCGCCCCATCGCAAATGGGGACCCCCTCTTTTTGCTTGTTTTTCGCTCGTTTTCGCTTTCGTTTTTAGGGTTTTGTTAGTTAGTTAGTCGTCTGGATTTAGGGCCAAGCCTTAGGGTTTTAAATTCTGCCTTTTCAAGCCAAAATCCAGTCGTTTTTGAGAGCTTTTGAGCTTCCTTTTCTAGAATGCAAATTTTGAATGCAATGATTTCACCAAAATGGTCTAATTTTCAATTGGAATGTTCATGCAGAGCTTAAATTTGTCTAAGTGTTGACCGTCAATGTGAATTTTTGTCCAATTGAATATTTTGACCAAATTTTGACTTTTTTGAATTTTGATCCTGGGCATTGGAATTGATTTGTTTTCGCCTCGTGAAGTGTTAAAATGTGAAAAATCTTGTTATTTTGGCCTGTAGGAGCAAAATCGCTCCTGTCCCTCAGTGAAGGACGGGAGCTCATTTTCAAATATCTCATCGTCCTTGCAGAGTCCAGACAAATTTCAAGTTGGAAGTGATGGAGAACGGCGAGATCTTTCCATTGAATATAAATTGAAGATTTTCATGAGCACAGAAATGCCTCCAGGAGGAAAAGCGCTCCTGTCCCTCAGTGAAGGACCGGAGCTACAATTCAAATTTCGCCTTGTCCTTGCAAGATTTCGAAAACTTAACAATTTGAAAGGGTCCGAAGGAAGATGCTTTGCCAAATGAATATAATTTGAGATGCAAAAACGAAGGATAATGACCTATATTGACTAAATCGCTCCTGTCCCTCTCCAAGGGACCAGGGCGAGGTACCTTGTAGCTCTCGTCCCTCTCCCAGGGACCAGAGCGATTTCCTTCATTATGCAAAATCCAGACAAAGGTCAAGGCAAGTTTACGTTCAAAAACAAGGGAAAACATGAGATGAACGCATTGAATATAAATTGAAGATTTTTGGGACGTCCATAACAGTGTTAAATGCCTAGTTCGCTCCTGTCCCTCAGGAAGGGACCAGAGCGATTTTTGATATAATTGCCTTTTTTGCAAAGTTACAAACAATGTCAAGGCATGAACGAATAGAATGAAGAAGGACGAGTCCGTTGAATATAAACTTGGAACCTGGCAAAGTGAAATGAAGACCACAAGAGCAAGTTCGCTCCTGTCCCTCTCCAAGGGACCAGGGCGACACAATGGTGATGATACTTCCTACGCAAGTTCAAGGTCGTTCCTCCAAAGTTCAAGGTCGACACAAGTCAAGACAAGGTGGCGAGGGACGTTTCAGGGCATTTTCAATCGAACGCAAGCATCAAGGTCGTCACGTTGGAAGGATTTGCACTTTAAGACCCAGGATCGCTCCTGTCCCTCAGGAAGGGACCAGAGCGATATTTCCATTAAGGCATCGATTTCAAAAGACAAGCAAGTGTTAAGCTACCAAGAGGATCGAATGGACGTCATTACACGCATTGAAGATAATTGCAAGTTGATAAAAACAAGAACAAGCTCACAATGTTGAACTTCGCTCCTGTCCCTCAGTCAGGGACCAGAGCGATATTGAGGGTATTGATCAATTCATGCAAAATTACGTTGAGTCAAAGTTTTTTTCAAGGTCACACGAGGTTCAAGACATCTTTTTAAAGTGACATGCAAGAGTTTTGAACGTCCAAACATTATCAATCAAGCTAAGGAGTCCATATCGCTCCTGTCCTTTGGACAAGGACCAAAGCGATTTCATCAAAAACACTCATACTCCTTCAAAGTCAAGGCAAGGCGAGGATGGACGAGGTAAAGGACGTTATTTCGAAGGCAATAAACAATGAACCAAGGTTAAATGTTACCAACTTGAGCTCAAAACGGAGAAAAGACATGGATCGCTCCTGTCCCTCTCCAAGGGACAAGGGCGATGTTAGGCAAAACACATGATATTCTTTGAAAATCACGTTAAGACAAGGACGCACAAGGTTTTAAATGGCATTTGGAAGATGATACAAGGAAAGGATCGTATCAAAATGGAGAATTTCAAGCAAAAACCTTAGGATCGCTCCTGTCCCTCTCCAAGGGACAAGGGCGATGATCCTTATAGCATCAAAGGTACCTTGCAAAAGCAAGTGGGACGTGCGCGGAATGGACTAGCAATGATGTTATTCGCCTAGCAATGGAAGTTCGAAGATCAAAGATGCAAGATGAACGTGGAAACATGGAGATCGCTCCTGTCCCTCTCCAAGGGACAAGGGCGATGATACATCTAAAGACACTCATGCGCACATGCAAGGCAATCTAATTCGAAGAACCCAACCAGATGATCGATTTAGAACGTGGAAATGAAGGAGTTGAACGTTGAAAACGCAAGAATCATGACAAAAATGGTGAATCGCTCCTGTCCCTCTCCAAGGGACCAGGGCGATGAGGTACGTCCACTTCATTTTCAAATTTTTGGCGCCAAATAAACCTTTTTAAATTCATTTTAATGCCAAAATTCGATAAGATTTAAAGGCCTATTTAATTGGCATTTAATATGGCGTTTTGCATTGATTAATTATTTTGCCTTGATTTAAAAAAAAAATCGAAATTTATTAATTAAAATAAAAGGCATTTAATTAATTAATGAATTAAATAATTAAAAGTCGAATAAGAACGCTCATGCATGTAAGTCGGCCTTGTTATTTTATTTAAAAATCGTTTGAAATTACTTTATTTTATCAAGTCGGCCTTGAGGGTGAAGTGTGATGTGAGCGCTATATAAAGGGGGGTAAAAACTATCATTTCTACATCATTATTTTACCTTTCTACATGCGAATTGAGGAAGACGAAGGGAAGTGCTGAGTGCGAATTGCGTTGAAGACCAAAGGTGGTGCGAATTCGATCCAAAAGGTGGCGCTTTATACATCAAAAGGGTGGTGCGAATTTGAAGATCCATCTAAGACCACGCCAAAGGCGATAATTGAAGATCACGTTCTCTCCAGGGGTGGCGAAGTCGATTTTGAGGAAATCATATTGAAGATTATCTTATACCTCAAATTTTGCCTAGGCAAATTTTGTTTTTGCATTCTAGAGTTAGCTCTCTATCGAGGTATGGCGATTTAATTGTTATTGCTTTATTCATTCATCGTCATATTTCAAATTTCAAATTTTGAATTTTTTGAATCTCTTGGCTCAATCATTGTTTTTAGGAAATGATAACTCTAGAGACTTATCATGAGGTTTCCTAAAATTTATCTCTCTTATTTCCGTTATTTATTGCAAAATCTATTTCTTATAATGAAATGTTGTGTAGGTATGGCGACCCCAAAGGCGGGAGCATCCACCAGTCGCTCGGCTCTCATGAAAGAAGATCAGAAGACCGAAGAAGTGGAGACCAAGATCGTGTCTAAATGGAGCAACATTGGAGATACAAACTTGGGGAACTTTAGCACGAAGAAGTTCCGAGAGGTCCCTTACATCGGCAAGCCATCACCTGTCGCCCGGAGAATAATAGAGAGTGGCATCATTAAGGCGGCCGGTTTTCCTCCAGCTATTCAGTGCCACGAGTTGATGATCGAGTGTGCCCGTCATTACAATCCACAGTCCAGGACAATTGTGTCCAACGAAGGAAACACTTTGGCGTACCTTTCAGAGGAAGCCATAAGTGAAGCCTTCCATCTTCCAGAGCACAGGGACATGATATACAAGAGCATTGAAGGAGCCAGATCAGTGTACGATGATGATCCAGATGCTTGCCTAAGCATAATCAACAAGAACTGGCTACTCAAGAGTCGTCCCCGTCTGAGCAAAGTACCGAACACACCACACAGGATTGATTTCCAAGAGGAGTACAGAGATTTGATTACCATGCTCAACAGAATTATAGGAGCACCTCATGCCTTCTATTTTGAGAAATGGATGTTTTACTTCATCCAGGTGATTGTTCAAGGAAAGGGTACGATACATTGGGCTAGGATAATTAGCCATTGCTTAGACGTACAGTTGAGAAGACTCAGGGCTACTAAGTCCTTCCACATGAGTTCATACGTCATCTATGCCTTAATCAGGAGCGTTGAGTACGCAGGACTACCTCACAGAGGAGTGATTGGAAGAGGACCCGGCGAGGTCAGAGCTTGTGAATCCTATACCTACTTGCATCATCCACCAGGGAAGAACTACAAATTAGTCAATGATACTTTCACGATGAACATCACAAGGACGTTGCAAGGAGGGATTCACAATAGATTATCTCAGGATGCCCAGGAGTTCATCAAGAGGTACGGTGCTTGGTTCATTCAGTTTCCCAAGTTCACTTACATTAGAGTGCATGGATGTCCTTTACCTCCATACATGTTGCCGAGGTACCCGACAGACAGAATTGTGTTACTTGAAGTAACAAGGCAGTTGGCAGCATATATGAAGGCATTCAGACACAGACATCAGAATGGAGTTCAGGTACCTATTATTTTGGGTAATTCAGTTGAGGTATGTCCTAATGTCTTAGCCATGGATGACGCAGAGAAGGAGTTAGCCTTGTATCCTTTTTCATCTTTTGCTTGGAGGAATAGTTTTGATCCACATGGACATTTAGAGGAGACGGTCGGTAGAAGATTTAGACATGAGTACCAAATTGAAGATTTTATGATGAATCTCCTAGATGATCTCGAAGTGAAACGAAAGATACATTCTAGATTGCCTTTGGATTTCATCAGGAAATGTAAGATCTACAGAGTGGCCGACCAAGCTCAGGACAACGGCAGGCACATCCAATCTTCATATGATAGAGAAAGTAAAACAATTAGTTTGAATTGGAATGAGCCCGAGGCCGTGGATTTAGATGATTTGATGGCACCAGTCTTGTCTTGTACTCGTAGATGGGTAGACGTTCAGCATCAGAAGTTGAGAGAACAAGGCATAGCTATGTCTTTTACTTTGGAAGAGAAACCAGCCGAAGGTGGAGCCAGTGTTAGTGAAGGCAATCCTAATCCTAGGAATTCAGGTGAAGGTAACCTTCGATGTGCCAGTGAGGGCAATCTCCATTCGAGAGGTTCGAAGAGAAAGGAAAGATCAGAAAAGAAAGAGTCTTCCAAGAAAAAGCAAGGTGCCAACAAAGATCAAACACCAGGTACTTCTTCCAGACCAGAAGATAGAACAGTTCGAGTGGAAGAGTCCATGGAATCGATGGTACAGAATGACAGACAGGAGGAAGGACAGGCACAACATGTTTCATCCGATGGATCTCTCCAAGACTATGATTTAGAAGAGGATAACGAAGTAACATCTCCTCCCAGACAAGAAGAAATAGTACATAAAGAAATTCAAGTTCAAGAGACAAGATCGAATATCCCAGATTGGTTGAAGGAAAGATTAACTAAGGTGATCGTAATTGAGGACGAGGACAGTGCAATTGATTTAGAGAGCCTCGTGGGACGTTCACATATGACAACAGAGAAGAAGAAGGCTACAAAGATGTCCAAGATGATTCGAGATGAGACTGGATCTAGAAAACTGCAGATAGCTACACCAGCAGCAGACAAATATGAGGGTGAAATCCTAGCAGAAGACTATCATATACAGACTATTGAGTTAGGACCATCCACAGCAGAGCAGACTTTAGATGATGCCACCGACACATTTGAGGCATTGAAGGACAAGTTTAGAGAAGAAGTGGAAAAGAATAGAAAGCTTGAGAAAGAGGTCGGTGCATGGAGGACATATTTCAGTCACATCAATGAACCTTTGGGACGTCAGGATCCAGTTAAATCACCAGTGCAGGCATTGCCCCTTCAATCGATCAATGAAGCAGAAAGATTCAGGAACCTGGTCCAGCGTACATGTAGTTGGATGGATAGATCTCATACAATGGCCATAGAGTTTGTTACAAGGATGTCGAAGATCACCCATCAGGCTATCCAAGTTCTTGAGATAATCCACAGATTGATGGCAACAGTAGCTGCGTTTGCCCATACCAAGGACGTTGTCATCCCTGTCTTGAAAGTTATAAGACACACATCCAGAAGAATTTTAGCGCAGGAGAGGATCTTAGAAGGTGATTCTCACAGTTTGTTTCAGTGGTCAACCTTACTCCATATAAAGAGTGTTCTCTTCGAGGACATCAGTGTTAGATGTGGTCAAGTTGAGGAGGTGATCAATCCGATCCAGGACAGAGTATTTGAGGTACTTCGTACCATTCTTGGCAGAAGGATCGAGGTCGAGACAGATGTGGATTTACAAGAATTTGAGGATAGAATCAAGATCATCTTTCGCAAGGACGCAGATGTTACAGATGAGCAGTATGATCAGATGTATGCCACCATGCTCCTGATTGATAGAACAAAGGAACTTGAACCTACTTGGGACACGGCTCTTCTAGATGCATTTGATCAGGTTATCCACTTAGAAGAGAGTATCAAGAATCTTCCCGAGATTCCAAACACAGAAATCGAAGGAATCGTGACAAAATTCATTGCATATGCTAAGAAAGAGAATTGGAAAGGGAATAAGATTCTAGATGAAAGGTTGTTACAGATGACATGACATCTTATTTCTCATTGGTTGATACCTCCTAGATTTTTGTGCCAAATTTAATATTTGGCTATGTATTTAATGTTGTTCAGTAAAAAGGAGGTCATTTGTAACAAACCCTAATTAGGGTTTAGGTGTCATGATCTTGTCCGTTGATTTACTTTCAATCTGGACCTTTCATTGTAACTGGGGATGCTATTTATACCCCCATTTTTCATTTCATTTGGTAATAGTGAATAGTGTAAGAGATAATAGTTGATGTAATAGAGAGATTAGAATTAGAAGCAATTTTTATTTTGTAGCAAGATTGAGTCTTGAAGAGAGAAATTCAAGCAATTGTTGTATATGATGACTTGGAAATCAATAAAATATTGAAGTTATGGTGTTTTGTTGCAAATTTGTTAAGTTATCTTCATGGTTGTTGGATGTACTTGAATCACGCTCAATCAAAGTAGTTTGTTAATTTGAAAGACTAAGTGTGAGATTTGATATTTGGTAGGATTCGCAATCCAAACCACTAGCTTCTTGCTGATTGTAGGAACGCCTTGCGTGGTCGACTGGAAAACATTTTGAGTCCTTAACCTTCAAGCATTTTCATATCTAGGATATGTACCTTCGCAGTAGTGTCCTTGGTCTTTGATGCATTGAACATCATTATTACCTTAGAAGATCGCACTAATTTCAATTGAGTTGTTATCTTATGGCAAAATTGAAGTTGGTTGAGTCTTGCCAAATCTCATTCATGCTAAGTCGTTCATAGGGTTAGGCTAGATTAGACTTCCTTAAACCCGGTCCTTTTGCCATTTTTTTGAAAGTTCCTTTTAGATTAGTAAAATCTTCGAGTCTTCGGAATCCGTAAGACGCCTTGGAGGAAACAGCAAATCACATCATACCACTAAAAAAGCTTGTCCACACGTGGAGACCCCACTAAAAGAACCTTGGAGTCCATCTAACTGATCCTTTTTGCAGATCTTCAGCAGTTAGAGACTATTTTCTCAAGAGAGGATAAGATACCTATTGGTATTTTATTCTGTGTATGATTGTGTATGAAATACACGTCAACAGGTAGCAATATGAAGAGTGCGGTTCCTTTGCTCATCCTTGGTTATCTTAGAGTATGTTCTTGGTTTCTTCTTCCCTTTCGCTTTTGCTTGATCCATTCGTGAGAAGATGTCCTCTAGATCGATGGGTGCCTTGGTGGCGGCCCTGCGCTGAGCTCTAGCGATCAGCCACTCTTGAGGCACTGTCTGGGTTGAGGATAGGGTTATGTTAGCACCTTGTTCTCCCATGCTTTCAACTGGCTGATCACAAATTAACAGCTGTCCCGCCATCGGAGGGGTGGAAGAAGGAGGAAGCTCCTTGTTTGCATCTGAGTTCTCCCCTATCTCACTGAATAATTGTCTGACATCTTCCTGTGATGGTGGCTCCTTGGTTCCCTCGAGCTCATGGATCTCGTCTGTTCTTTGTTCCCCTTCGACAGTTGAGTCGTCCTTGGCTGCATGGAGGAGTAGCAATTCGTGGCGGCTCTGCTGGGTAGGTTCATGCACTTCGATCCCCTGGGTGGATGGGATTTCTCCTTCCTCTATTTGGTCACCCGGCTTAGTCGGATTGGGGCCCTTTTGCTCGGTGTCCGGCATATCTGGAGCAGGAGGATCATTGGCTTGGAATGCCTCTATGTCACTCTGGGAAGGCGGAGCAGGTATAAGATCCAAATCTATGGCGTCGTCGGACGAACTGGGGTCCCTTGAAGATGAAGTGGTCTCTGGCCTTCTTATGGGAATCTTCTCCCTCCTTGTTGTCTTGGACGTCCGAGTCCCTCTGCAAGCCTTAGCTTTCTTCCTTTTCTCTGGTTTTTCAGCTGATGTCCTTTCATCTTCGGAAGACTGAGAGTCGAAACTGCCCATCAGATGGTAAGTAAACTGGACCCCTTCATGGACTAGCCTCTCGATCTGGTGTTGTAACCATTGATCTGTGTATCTTGCCGGGGCTGCCATGACTGCTTCGAAATCCGTGATTGGGTCTTGAGACCAATCAATGCCTGGCAAGAGATGCCTTACTGCTTCGAATTCCCGGACTTGGAGACAGTTCCCCGAGTCCGTGAGCTGATCCGGGACCCGACGGTACTCAAAGAGTCGCATTTGCTGCACACTCAATCTAGAATATTCCCGTCGCCTGACTTCGTAGTCATCGGAGCAATTTTTCCAGTAATCTTCAATTGACTCCTTTGCTCTGTAGCGCCTACCGTAAGCTCTCTTTGCCAAATTGTCATGATCAAAACATTTTCTTGGGAAATGTTCCTGTAGGCCATAAGAGGCTAGCTCTGCAAGGGACTCTTCTGCTAGGGTGGGAGTTCTCAATTGGACATCATGGTTGCCTATGATCATTGGAAATGCGAATCCAGCCTGCTTGCTTTCTCGTAATAATATGCCGGCAGGGCGTGATTGTCTTGCCACCTCCATGAGGACTACTTTATCGGTTGGGTACCGCGGAAGTCGAAGGGGGGCACCTTCAAAGCCAGCAATTCGGATGTAGGAGAATCTTGGGAACTGAATGAACCAGGCCCCATACCTCTGCACTAAAATGGTAGCTTGCTCCGAGAGCCTTATGTGTAACCCTCCCTGCATTAGCCTGACTAGGCGCATTGTGAAGGCGTCGTTGACACGTTCGTACTGTCCGACCGCGTAAGCCGGGCTGCTCTTTTCCCTTTGAGCTATATCCTGGTAGTGCAGCTGCGGGTAGCAATCATAAACCTTTACCTGACCAGGCCCATTCCCGATCTCACCTTTCATTATTAATCCTGGCAGTGGCTGATTCTTTGCGAACATATAGACCAAATAGGAGGTCATGGTGAAATACTTCTTTGTCTCAAGCTCAATCAGCTGAGCGTGGATGTTATCACTTATGATCTGGGCCCAGTCAAACTTAGACTTTCCGGCAAAGACCTGTTCTGTAAAATAGAACATCCATTCTTCAAAGTAGTTGGACTTAGGAAGTCCCATGACTCGGCTAAGTAAGGTGACCATATCGCCATGTTCATTATGAAAGTCACTTCTGGGGGTCTTTTTCACAATCCTGGTGCTTGAAGGCCTTTTCTCTTTGAACCATTCTTCGTTAATCAATGCCCTGCATCGGGCTGGGTTCATATCATACACCCCTTGTGCCTCGTCCATTGTTGTAGCTATGGGATTATTTGGAAAGGGGATATCAAATGCATCACCAATAGCCTCAGGGGAGAAGTCGGCGATAGTTATATTTTCCAGAAGCACCAATCTGGACTTTGGTTCGTAATGCCGAGCAGCTTCCACTACTAATTCATAGTTCTGGATTGCTGGAGGAAAACCTGCTGCTTGGGCGATGCCACTTTCCACCATTTGCCTAGGCCTGCCATATGCGTTGGGCGAGAAGACCCGATCCCTGAAATCCTGAATATCAATGTGGCCAAGGTCGGTGTCACCAATGTTGTCCCAGACGCTCTGGACCTTTGACTCCCTTAATCCTCCCCTCTGATACTGATACTTCATTCTTTCAACTTTCCGTGGGATGTCTGATTTGGATGCTCGTGAGGTTTCTGCTGCAGCGGGTGTTTTTGATGATTCTGCCGCTGATTTAGGCATTTATCCTGCACAGCCAGACACGGATTACAAGGTGATACGAGAATGACGATGCGGGTTAGATAATAACAGAAGTGTTTCAACAGAACGAGATTAGTTTAAATATCATTCTGGGCTAACAATTTGATTAACTTCAACAGCATCATATTCCTGGAGATTTATGACTAAGCATTCTCACTTTCGAATTTTTTGGATTAATTTTAACAACGGCAAAACATGAGAATTTTGAAAAGAGATGCAGTTTCCGGCCAAACCTTGGGAATGAATCCTAAATTTTGGATGTTCGAATGACGGAGATGCAGATTCTAAGCATTTCAAATTTTGCGTATTTTGCCTATTTGATTCACACATTTTAAATGACCGTACGCGATAAAGCGTACTTACCTGATTGGAGCGAATGATGGGTGATTGCCCGACCTTGTCGCGCGGGGCGAGCGGATGACCCTGCAAAATTTGAATCCCAACGGTTATCCTTCCTGTTTAAATTTTCGCGGTTTGGAGGATGAAAGAGGATTTATCAATTTCACATGGTTCTGTACTTAGCAACCTGAATTTTAAATGGTTGATGGGAGGATGATGCGGTGTCTTACCTCCTTGTTTACGGATTTGAGAGTTCTTTCAAATTTTGAATTGTATTCTTTGAATTTTGACAAATTGGAGGTTTTCGGATCTAACCTTCGCGGGTTTGCTCGCCCTGGCCTCCGCGTTACAAACTGTGCCTTCTGCGTTAAAGTTTTGCTTGCTTTTTTGGACTTCGTTTTCTGCGTTAAAGCTTTGCTCGGAGCTTTTTGGACTTCGCTTTCTGCGTTTAAGCTTTGCTCTGAGCTTAGGGTCTGGAGAGTTGATCGCACTATGTTTCGCTTTTAAACTTTCACCTTGGAATTTCGGACGCTTAGGGTCCGAAAACGTTTTTTGCCCTATCACTTTGTTGAAGTTCGGACGCGGGGGTCCGAAATGGGTGTATCGCACTCTGTTTTAAAACTTAACTTGCCTTTGTTGAAGTTCGGACGCGGGTGTCCGAAATGAGTGTATCGCACTATGTTTTAAAACCTAACTTTCGCCTTTTGAAGTTCGGACGCGGGGGTCCGAAGTGGGCATTGTTTGCACTGCGTTAAAACTTAACTTCGCCTTTTGAAGTTCGGACGCGGGGGTCCGAAATGGGCGTTGTTAACTTTTAAACTCTCCCTTTTGTCATTTCGGGGCTTAGGGTCTGAAAACGGCATTCGCCCGATGTTTTGGCTTTGCCTTTTGCTTTGTTGAAGTTCGGACGTGGGGGTCCGAAATGCGCGTTGTGTTATGCTTAAAAACCTAACTTTTGCCTTGGTTTAAGTTCGGACGCGGGGGTCCGAAATGGACGTTTTGTTATGTTTTAACTTATCTTTCACTTTTCGGGACCTAGGGTCCGAAAACGGCGTTCACCTTATGTTTTTAAAACTCAACTTTTGGAAATTTCGGACCTGGGGTCGGAAATGCGATTGCCACCTTATGCTTTTAAATTTTGAATTTTCACTCTCGGACGCTTGAATCCAAAAGGGGGAGCGCATAACGTTTCCTTTTTACCTCAACTTGACTTTCGCCAAGTTCGGACCTGGGGTCCGAAAAGGAGATGCATCATGTTAAACTTTGAAATTTTGGAACAAACTTTCGGTATTTACGCCCGAAAGCCAGATCAGTCAAGAGGACTCATTGGTTCATTATTCCAACGTCGATCAGCTTACGAACTGATCACGAACTCGCTCGAGGAGACACGAGAAACTCTGTTTCGATTCTCGGGATGACGATCAAAAAACTCAAAACCGGAAAGGGGGACCCTGTCGGCGACAGGGGGCGTGTGCAACGCACAACAGACACAAGCATCAAGAAATTTAGAATTTCAATCTCAAAGGCATGTGCATGGGTTGCTTTAAATGGTGGCTAGTAGTTTAATTTGTCTTTTGCAAGACTGCTCAAAATAAAATGGTGTTTGCTAATAAATCTATCTTCAAATTAGGAGGTTAAGCTTTCTAAAATCTAAATGAACCTAAACCTAAGCTGAATTGATCCTAGACAAACTATATACAAAATATACAGATATGCACACTATACACGATTCATTTGAGGGGCTTTTCATCAAAGGAAATCATTATGTGTTTATGTTTTTGCAGGGAGAAAACTAGTTAGATACACAAATGACACTTTATTGGCTAAAGAAGAGACCAACTATTCAGTGCAAACAAGAATGGAAAGAAAAATAACACATAGGTAACACATGGTTTTATGAATTAAATGGTGACGCTGTATACAAAGCCACACCTTAAGTAGACAGATAACTTGAGTACAAAATTTGATGGTAAAATATTTTTTCAATTCAATTAATAGAATTTCAACCATGCTCAATGATAACTTCAGCTTGATCAATAGTTTTTGCAGCATAAGCATATCATCCACTATCGTCTAGAGTTTATGTCCTCAAAGCATTTATTTATAGGTTATGAATATCCAATCTTGGGGACTTTAAAATAATCTTATTTTAATTCCAAAAACGAAATGCTTAAAGGCTGCTAAAATGATTTAAAAAAAAGAACTTTAAAGCAAATAAAATCTTAAAGATATAATAAAATAAAATGGCCAAAAAAGTTGGACCTCTTCTTTGCCCAAAAATATAAGACAATTGGAGAAGACTTTGAAAAGATGTTGAATCTCAACTTATATATAAAGATAAACCTTGAAGTTTTAGTTCTTTAATCTCTACATTTTGCTTAAATGGTCAATTGGTCTAATTGTGCTGCCACTTTTCTACAAGGAGGAAGTTGTTTGATGTTTTTGTCACTTTTAATGGGTTGGCAAAGAAAAATGATGTTTGAACTCACCCAAATGTATCCAAGTATATATAGAATATTCGCCTTACATTTATATAGATAATGACAAACCATAATATTTGGGTTGGGTTTTAAAATGAAAAGAGCTAGCAGCTTCAAATATAATACGTAGAAACTAGTCAGATCAGATTTGATCACTATTTTACATTCATAGAATTACCCAAACTTACAAATTGAGTTCACAAACAAGGTAAAATTGTAGAACCTTTCATTTATATTAAATGGGATTGAAACCTGTTGATGTGTTTTTGATGCTCATGCAAACACAGAATAAAATACCCAAAAGTATCTTATCCTCTCTTGAACAAAGTTACTCAAATGCTGAAGATTAGCTTAAAACAGGATTTTGGCGCACGTTGTGCTCTTAAAACCTCATTTTGAATCTTGTGCTTCCAAAACCTCGGTTTTGAAGCATCAAAATTGGTGTTTGGAGACACAAGAAGCTTTAGAACGCAAGTTTCGATTCCGAAGCCCCTAGGCATCAAAATGCAATTTAGGCAGATGTTGTGCTCTTAAAACCTCATTTTAAAGCTTGTGCTTCCAAAACCCCGGTTTTCAAGCATCAAGATTGGTGTTTGGAGACACAACAGGCTTTAGAATGCAAGTTCCGATTTTGAAGCCGCTACGCATCAAAATGCGATATTGGCAAACATCGTGCTATTAGAACCTCATTTTGAAGCTTGTGCTTCTAGAACCCTGGTTTTGAAGCATCAAAATTGCTGTTCGGAGACAGAACAAGATTCAAAATACAAGTTCCGATTCTGAAGCCGCTACACATCAATATGTGTTAAGGATCACTTGGGACAACTCCATGGTTCTTGTATTTTGGGTCATGACTTGTAGATAAGCAGAGTTGGTCATTGTGATTGCTGGTATCACAAGGGGACTTACATTGAATTGTTGAATGCTTGAATTGCTAGAACTTAGATTCTATCTACTTGCTGGGAAAATAAAGAAAGAGCAAAAGGCATGAGGTTTAGGAAGTCTACGCTACTCCTAAGAATGCAAGAGAAGAGTGAATGATTCAATGGAATCCTACTAGGCAAGGTCTCACCATCAAACTGAACAATTTGACACAAGCTCAGTGCAATTTTCTAATGTGCAATTCAAAGATGTTCAAATCATTAACATCAAACATTGATTACCATTCAAGTTAATGCATAAACAATGGACATATAACAATTTGAAGTTAAGCTCATATCATTCCAGTTGACCACGCAAAGCACACTTACAATCAGCAAGAGGCTAGTGGTATGGACCAAACAAATTCCACACAAATGCATTCAACAAATTCCTCCATTCAATCTAATCAACATGAAAGCAAATGATTTGAGAAGTAGAGACCATGCAACTTGTTGAAATAACACATTAGTTCACCATAACTTCAATGAAATCATATGCTCTTTACAACAATTTCTTAGCAACAATCTTTGCTTTCTCCTAATCTAACTTCTACTCTAATTTCTAACACCTATTGAACTATTCTCTATTCTATTCTTCTATTCTATTACTATTAACCTTTACAAATGAAGAGCTTGAGCTTTATATAGAGAGCTCATTACAATGAATGGCTAGGATCAAACCCCATCGACGACCATATAATCAAACCCTAATTAGGGTTTGTTACAACAAACTCCTCCTAGCCAATGAAATAATTACATTTAGGTTCAATACTGAATGTGAACCAATAGAAAATTGGGGTAGGTATTTCGAAGTTTGTGTCCATATGATGAGCTTGGTTCATTGAATCAAGACGTGCTGATGCAAGACCTTCTTGTTTGGTGGAGTGATGACTGGGACGCCACCTCAATTTGCACTTGTTTGATAGATCATCATAAAGGAACGTCGAGCAATATTTCTTGATACTCAACATTATCCAGTTTGTTCAATGTGATGATTATGAGAAGTGTCATTATGATCTAATAAACTTTGATTAACTCTTCTGAAACTATCTGCTTCCTTGATCATGTTCAATATAGGCTTTGTGTGATGACCTTGATTGATCCTTCCTTGTTCATGATACATTTGATGAATCGTGCACCTGGTGGGATTAGACTCCTCAAATGGAATTCAAGATTGTAAAACATTCTTTCATCATGTAAGTTATCCTTTTCATGCTACAAAACCTTGACTCTGATCTTTGTATTGCAAGTCTCAAACTTGATCTTGATGTTGAACTATCTTTGATTCCTTACTTAATCACCTCTTTATAGCGCGAACCTTGTTTTGATATTGTCTTCTTATTGAATCCAAGTCTTTCATTTCTGCTATGTTCTGAATCTTCCTCCATGCTCTTGAATTGTTCTTGATGTTGTTTGCAGTTTGTATCTTCATCCTTTGTTACCTGCAAAATAAACAAAGATGGTATTAAACACACATGGATAGGAACCTACAATGTGGTATGTCTTCACAATGATGATGAAATGGTGATTCTATCTTTCACTCCCATATCTGATTTTGAAGTGCTCCAAGGTCTGATTAATATGTTTGGAGATCTCATTCCACCTTTTATATGCAGATGCGGGGTTAATCACACTCAGATTTTCATCTAAAAATGTTCTTCAAACCAGAATATTGATCTTCAAACCGATTCCACTCTCCTTGTGAATGAGTATTTGATCAATGAAATGATCAAATCTATCAAAATCGCTACTTGAAGGTGAATTCGCCTCCCTTGTAGATGAATGTTTGATCAATGTAATGATCAAACTCTTCTATTAAAATCTCTGTTGCAGAGAGAAAATCGTGATTTTCAGAGGCGCAGATCTGTATATTGAATTAATTTCACCCTTCTTACAAATGTGTGTATGAAATCACCATCGCTGTTGTGGAGAGAATTCGCCTTCCTTGGTGCTATAAATCAGAATATTCACCGTAAATTCGCTGATCTCCCTGATTTGGAGAGCTGCTTGTAGGGGAATTTGCCCTTCTTGGTTAGATTTTGAATGTTGTCTTATGAAGTTCACTGCCTCCTTGAATTGCAGAGCTGATTGCTTTGAGTGATGCCCTTTGAATGAAAATAAGATACCTCTTATATAGGCTTTGGAGGCAATGAAGAAGTGTCTCTTTATTTCAAATTCCTTCAGGCCGACTTAGTTATTAAAACTTTTTTTTAAATTGTTCTTTTGAGAAGCTGACTTGCTTATTTTGTTCTAACCTTGGCGGATTTTTACAAGGCTTTTGTCATTCAAGCCTTGGTCGGCTTTTAGGAGGAGCTTTGCCATCTAGGCCTCAAGTCGGAAATTCACAAGACCTTTGCCACTATCGTTCAAGGCAGAATTTTGAACTGGCATTGCCACTCGAGCACCAAGTCAGAATTTCTTATGACCTTTGCCACTCAACCTCAAGGCAGAAATTTTGGAGACCTTTTCCCTTCATACACTTAGTTGGAATTTTGAGGGAGCTTTACCATGTCATTTCTTGATCGGGTTTCTAAGCCACCTTTGCAACTTAACGCTTTGATCAGCTAATTTGAATGTCTTTGCATCTCTCCATTTGATCAGCTAACTTAGGCAGCTTTGCAAACATGATAGGCCAGATTAGGGGACCTTTGCAAACCAAAACATGATTAGTGAAATTGAAGACCTTTGCATTGTAAAGCTTTGTCAACTAGCTGGCCTGGTATGTCACACTTTTAAAGGCACAAAATCGTTACAGATGAAGACACCTTGATTGGACTTGGATAATCACTGAAACGATTTAAGTCTCAGATCTTAACTTTATATTGCCACCTTGGAGGTCAAACTGTTGATTCTATTGTAGCTGTGGTCGGAATCCACAAGCTGACATTGATATCACAAAGGTTGTGATTATATTTATATTATTATCATGAGATAATATAATTATATTATAATTATAATGTATAATTATTATATTATATGATAATACAATAATTATTATTATATTATATTAAAATAATGTAATAATTGGTGTGCCACTTGGAAGAGTGGTGACTCTTGGTGTATAGACACCTCTCGCATATATAATGAGATATGTGATCTCGCTCAAATATATATATAACAATGGAATACAATTGTAGATGGAACATATAGTGCTCGTGGGAGATAATTGTGAATTGTCTATGGCTGGGAGGGCAAATCAGTGCCCATGGTTAAATGAGCACAAAAAAAAAACATGGTTTCAGAGCGGGTTCCCTATCAGCCTATGTGGATTCACGGATAAACGGAAGTAAAAATTCACAAAGAAGAAGGAATAAATTCCCTCTTGAAGCGATTGATCAACTTTGTGAAGTCTCTGAGAGAGGTGAAGTTGTAGAAGAGAAAGTCGTAACCCACATTCAAGGGTAAGCAGAGACCTAGAAGATCAAATCACGGATCAACATTTCTGAAAACGTACAAGGCAACCCCGCAGTTCGTATCCAAGGAAGCATAGAGGTTGAGGATCGTATATCCTACCAACAACATTGTGGGGTGCAAGCAACTCGTCGATAATATGAAACAATCAGTTCCAGAAATCATATATAAGTGGCACGATAACTGTGATAAATCCGACTATCTTCAGAGTCAAATTAATCTCCAGACGGGGTTTGCGTTCCTTGGTTTCTGATCAGTGGGTCGCATGTACCTTCAAAGACATTCCTGCCAATTACTGTCATGTAATGGTGGAGATCAGGGAATTCCATTACGTAGTATTCGTACCCATTAATATTAAGTATAGGCATCTTGGTTGCATTATCGTAGTCAAGTTGAAGAGCAGGGTCAGTGCAACCGTTGTTCTTTCTTCTAAAGGGATATTCGAAGAAATAATTCCCACATTGGAAGGGTTATTCTGGTTTTGGACAAGCTCATGACGAAGAAGCAAGGCACAATATGAATACTGTGAAGACGAGAAAGAGGAAGCGGGGGGGTGTTAGCCCTTCTTCCATTTCCATTTCCAAAAGTGATAAGGATCAACATAGTGAGCAAGAAGAGCATTAAGTCAATTAGTCTCACCTAGAGAAGAAGCAAAGAAATGACATGAAGACCATCCATTGTATAATTGCAAAGAGATTATGAGCTATCTGCACCTTACGATGGATCATAAGCTTAGTTTGCTAGTGTCAGGACACCATTGCATATCGATATCAATGGTGACTTAATCATAAGCAACCTTGATAATCATTGTCAAAAGAACGGATCGATTAAGGCCAGTATGAGATATGATCAGCAACAAATCGACTAGGGAAGAGTTAGTATTAGATATGAAGGGGTCAACTGATCAAATGGTTACTTAAAGAACTTGAAGCATGAAGATCATCGATCTCTATCAAGGAATAAAGGATGAATGTAGTTGTGCAGTAATTGGTGAGCTAATGTTTGTAATGGGCGGCTGTGAATGGCACAGGAATTGTTCCAGTTTTCCGGTGACCGAAAAAGTGAGTGTCTTCAATGCTAGAACAAATCTGTGGAGTTGCGTAGAGGGCCTGAAAGATGCGCGGGCATATTTTGTGTGTGCAGTAGTTAACGGGAAGCTTTATGTTGCAGATGGAGAGAGCTCCGTTGATGTGGGTGCCTAGAATTCTGATTACACAGAGTGTAATTGTCTAAAATCAAGTGAAATTTATGATCCATTGACAAACAAGTGGGAGGGTGTGAGGGAGATGATTCATGCCATGCATTTTGTTAGCGGGCGTGTGGAGGACGACAAATTGTTGGTCCGTGGTTTCGTTTGTGAAGGGGATTTGCATTTCTGTGAAGTGACTAATATTTGCCATCAACGATTATTGGACATGATCATAATTGATCGAATAAACATCAATTAGCATCGATGATAGTTTGAGGTGAAAGTTCTTATCTCCACCCTTTGATATGGTTCATGGTGGATGTCATGTGTGACTCCATGACTTCATTGGTTTAGTGCTTGTTGAGCCCCTGTGAACATTATTGAGAGGTGACGATCTCACAATGATGAACACTTGTACTTTTGATCATTATTGTAAGGTGACAATCTTGCGATATTGATTGATCATACCATTATGATGGATACCATGGGACGTGATATCTATGGATATGTCATAATGGTTTATATCTCTAGTAGTAATATCTATGGATATGCCATAATGGTGGATATCATGAGACGTGATATCCATGGATAAGCCATAATGGTGGATATTACATAAAGAGATTCATGGTGGATTTCATGTGACGTGAAATCCGTGGACATGCCATGTAGTAATATCTTGAGATATGCCATAATGGTGGATATCATGTGAAGTGATATCCGTGGATAATCCATAATGGTTGATATCACATGAGGTGATATCTATGGATAAATCATAATGGTGGATATCACATGAGGTGATATCCATGGATATGCCATAATGGTTGATATCATGTGAGGTGATATATTTCCTTTCCACATATGGATGTAGCCATTGTGGTCAATCATTACAAAGAGGTAATGTGACTAGTAGATATCAAAAAGGATTCCTCCCTAGATAAGAGGGAGTGTTGATTCTATTCTAGCTGTGGTCGGAATCCACAGGCCGACATTGATATCACAAAGGTTGTGATTATATTTATATTATTATTATGAGATAATATAATTATATTATAATTATACTGTATAATTATTATATTATATGATAATACAATAATTATTATATTATATTAAAATAATGTAATAATTGGTGCCACTTGGAAGAGTGGCGACTCTTGGTGTATAGACACCTCTTGCATATATAATGAGATATGTGATCTCATTCAAAAATAAATATATAACAATGGAATACAATTGTAGATGGAACATATAGTGCTCGGGGGAGACAATTGTGAATTGTCTATGGCTGGGAGGGCAAATCAGTGCCCATGGTTAAATGAGCACAAAAGAAACAACACAAACTTGGTGAAGAGTGACAAATTCACTGCCCTTTCAATCATTGTTGAAGTATCAAAACTCAATATCATGGTCCTTCAAGCCTGAGTTCAAAACGAAATCTCCTTGATCATATATCGGTGAGTGAATCAAATTGCCTTTGGGGTGATCTCTGATGATTATAATGCCAAGGTGAATTCATTGAATTAAAAGATCAAGATTGCTGCCTCAAAATGATCAGAAGATCAATATCACAGTTGCTGCTGTATGCACTAGCTGGGCGATCCTCATTGAATGTCCTCAAAAAAAGATTTCACCACCTTTGAAGCGAATCTTCCATTGTGAACTTGGAGATTTGGTTTAAATTCACAGTGAAATGTGCTTTATATTCTCCATCCTAAATTTTTAGTGGAGCCCAAATATGCCACGAGTGTGAAAAGGGAGTGGAAAGGTGTAATAGAAAAGTGGATATTGTGGCAAAGAAGATGGGGTGTTGTGGTAAAGAAGTGCCACAGAGGGGATAAGGTGGAAGGGATGAAGGGTAGAGTGAGGTGGATGCTCTCCCTTTTATTTAAAATTCCTTAAAAAGCCTTTTCTTTCATTTCAAAATTTTGTTGGGGCCCATGCAATGCAAAAAAAACATTCTAAATTCCCAAGCCAAAAGTTAGTGGGTCCCAAAAAAGAGTCCTTAAAAAAAATCTATTTAATTCTCCATTTTGGAGTGTGTGGGGCCCAAAAGGTGATGTGGCAAGGATGGATAAAGAAATGTGAAGTGTTGTGGGGAAGGGAAGAGTGGTAGGGGAAATGCCACGTGAGGAAGGGAAGGAGAGGATGCTTGGGGAAAGGGAGACATAAGGGGTATGGATGACGAAGGTAGGAGATACGTGGGGTATGTTAGGTCCTGGAGACAATTGAGAGGGGGGGGTGAATCAGTTGTCAAATAAATTCAAACCAAAAACAACTTAACCAACCTTAATGCTTAATACCGGTAAACCAAACTTTATGCCGGTAGACAGTTTATCAGTTAATTGCAATACCGGTAAAGATTAATGCATGAAACAGAAAGACAATAACATCCACAACACATAACACCAATATTTGTACGTGGAAACCCTGTAAGGGGAAAAACCATGGTGGGAAACCTTACCCACAATCAGATGATACTACTTGTTGTGACGTATTCACACATCGCCCCATTGCAAATGGGGACCCTTACTTTTTTCGCTTTGTGGGGTTTTTCTTTCTAGGTTTTAGAGTTTTGTCTTTTAGCCTTTGCATTTCGAGTGTCGCCAAGGGGATCACCTGGATAGCAGGCTTTGCTTGAGCTAGGTTGAGTCTTTGGGGCCCCGGAATTAGGGTTTCTTTGAGAGTCCTCTTTAGGGCTTGGTTTTGCTCTTGTTGCTAATTGTGTCTTGCTTGGTGAGTTTCATTCTTGAAGGTCCGAGCTAGGTCAAGTTGGTGAGTGATGAAGTCTGGAATGTCATCCTGATCTTCAAATGCCCTGAAATTTGGCTGTTTGGAATGTCCTGATCCTGAAATTTGGCTAAGTTTGGAATGTCCTGATCCTGAAATTTCACTGTCTGGAAAACTGAAGAATCCTCCAAAAACTAGATTTTGCAATATAACTCCTGGAGGTCCGAAACCACTCTCAAACATCCTGGAAGTATATATGGATAATAACTTAAAGTATAAGTTCTTATACTTAAATGTTATATTCCATAAAATAATCCTGACGAAGAGGCTAAAATGTCAAAATTCGCTCCTGACCCTTCCAAAGGGTCCAGAGCGAAAATTCACCAAAGACTCAAGATCTCGCCTAAGTCAAAGAGTGGTCGAGCAAGCTTGCAAGGATATGGAAGGAAATGGATCTAGGATCGAGTCTAAGACAAAGTCAAGTCAGTTTGAAGGTGAATTGAGCCTAGAAAAGAAATTTCGCTCCTAACCCTTCCAAAGGGTCCAAAGCGAAGTTCTTGAAAACACTCATTTTCCCCTTTGCTAAAGTCAAGACCAAGATGGAGATGAAAGGAGAGTAGTCTATGTTTGCCTCCCAAAGAAAATTAGAGTTGAAAAAAGCAAGAATCAAGGTCAAATCATGATTTTCGCTCCTGACCCTTCCAAAGGGTCTAGAGCGAAAATCCTTATAACTCTTGTTTTCTTCCTTATTTTGCCTAGGTGTTGACATGATGGAGGATGAATGGGTATGTTCTTGCCTTGAGAGGGAGTTGGATATTTTGGATGATCAAGATTTTGCCTAAGAGATGAATCTCGCTCCTGACCCTTCCAAAGGGTCCAGAGCGAAATTCACTATAAACCTCATGTGCTACCTTGAATGGGCTTAAAACCTGGTTCCCCAAGTGGAAAACGATCTATATTTGCGTCCAGGAGAAAATTGAAGTTTGAAAAATGAACAATCAAGCCTAAAAAATGATTTTCGCTCCTGACCCTTCCAAAAGGTCCAGAGCAAAAATCTTCTTAGACCTCATTTCCTCCCTAGTTTGACCAAATTTTGATTTGCAAGGCATCTTGAAAGGAAGGATGGACATCTTTTGCCATTTGAAATGTTTGAAAGCATTGGAGAAATGAAAAATCAAGCTCAAAACATGATTTTCGCTCCTGACCCTTCCAAAGGGTCCAGAGCGAAAATCTTCATGGACCTCATTGTCTTCCTTGTTAGGCCAAGTTCTTAGTGTCCAAGGCATGATGGAGGAGGGATAGACATATTCTTGCCTTGAGAAATGATGGAAAGCAATAAAAGATGAAATATCAAGCCTATAATGAGATTTTTGCTCCTAACCCTTCCAAAGGGTCCAGAGTGAAAATTTGCCTAAGATGCATTTCCTTCCTTGTTTGACCCAATTTTGATGTCCAAGGCATGTTGAAAGAGAGAATGGGCATATTGAAATCTTTAAGGATGTTTGAAAGAGTTAAGGAATGAGTGTTTTAGCCAAGGAAGGAAATTTCGCTCCTGACCCTTCCAAAGGGTCCAGAGCAAAATTCCTTACAAGTCTATATTTTTAACCTTGCTTGAGCTTAAAACCTTGTTCCTAGGGTGAAGAGAGATGAGATTTTATCTTGCAATAAAGATTGGGTTTGAAAGAATGATGATTTTGGTCTAAAAAGGGAAATTCGCTCCTGACCCTTCTAGAGGGTCCAGGGCGAAATTGTGCAAAACCTATCTTTTCCCTTAGTTTCATGCCAAATCTAGTGTGGATCATGATTAAAGAAGGCCTTAGGAATGACTCCAAATTGCCAATGATTATCAAGATTGAAGGAATTGAGCCCAAATGATGAAAATTGCTCCTGACCCTTCCAGAGGGTCTAGGGCGAAAATTCTTCAACCACCCATTTTCCCTTGCAAAATCAAGTCAAACTTGGGTTGGATGTGAGAGGAGAAGTGTTTTCTAGCCTTTTGAGGTGAATTCAACTTGAAATGATGGAGGAAGAAGCCTAAATTAAGAAATTCGCTCCTGACCCTTCCAGAGGGTCCAGGACGAAATTTCACCAAAACCACCTTTTTTCCAAATTTATGACAAGACAATTGCAAACTAAAGTGAGTTGGGATGGAAGAAGTCTTTAGGAGTAACTTAAAGTTGCTAGGAAACATTAAAATTGAAGGAATTGAGCCAAATCAAGAATTTCGCTCCTGACCCTTCCAAAGGGTCTAGAGCGAAATTCTAAAATCCACCTATTCCTTTCACATTTGTGCCAAGCCAGGCCTAGACAAAGATGATAGAAGCCCTTGAAATTGCCCTTGAATGGATTTTTGTCTCCAAAAATGATGATTTTGGGCTAGAGGAAGAATTTCACTCCTGACCCTTCCAAAGGGTCCAGAGCGAAATTCATTAGAGGTCCTGTCCCTAGCCATGATTTCTAGCGAAATTCTCTTTTCTAGTCATTTTGAGGTCAAACGAAATGTTGCAAGCATGGGAGAGGGATCCAAGGATGAGAGTCCAAGTAGACAAAGTGAGAAGAATGGACTTGAGTGAGGGCAGACAAGCTAGGAATGAATTTCGCTCCTGACTCTTCCAAAGGGTCCAGAGCGAAATTCTTCAAATCAACTATTTTTTCCCTTGTATGAGGCCAAGACTTTGATTCTTAGGGCGTGGTTGAGGATGGAAGGATGTTATTTAGCCTTGCAAGATAGATTAGAGTGAAGAAGATGAAGTATCAAGCTTAAAACTTGAATTTCGCTCTTGACCCTTCCAAAGGGTCCAGAGCGAAATTCCCATTATCACCTAATTGGCCCATGTGAGAAACTAAAAGGATGGATCCCTAGACTTTGTTGGACTAAAACAAGCATATGCTCACCTTTCGGAGGATTTTGAAGTAAAAAAATGGAGAAATTGAGGCCTAACCAAGAAAATTCGCTCCTGACCCTTCCAGAGGGTCTAGGGCGAAATCTTTTGAAACTACTATTTTTCACCTTGTTTGGGCTAGGTGAGGAGCTGGTTGTGAGGTAACGTTGAAAAGAGGTCCAAGTTGGCCATGAATGCAAATTTCACTCCTGACCCTTCTAGAGGGTCCAGGGCGAAATTCTTATAGGGCTTGTCCCTGGGGAAAATCTTGAGCAAGCTTCATTTTGATGTCTTCTTGTTGATGATTTAAGGTATAAAATGCTATGTTAGAATAAATATATTATGTGTCCTTAATCATCTTATGGTTTGTCTTGCAGATGAAAGAAGACCAAGCTAGATCAAGGACGACCTCCACAAGACCAGGCCAAGACAAGGATGACCTTCTCCAGTGCAGCATCAACAAGGACGACCTTCTCCAGTCTAGCATCATCAGGGACGACATCTTCTAGTCCAACATTCCAAGGAAAGGTACACCATCCATCCTGCACATCAAAGACAAAGGAGGTCAGAGCAAGGGTCCGTTGGAGAAGCAGACAGTTTCAAAAGAGTTAACTAAAGTTAACTTCTCAGCATCATCAAATTGAATATCTACCAAGTTGCAAGTGTCAGACAAGGTGGCATCCCAGTCATCACTCCTCCAGTCGGATTGGTCCACCTCAGCGTGTCCAGATTCAATGTACCCGACTCATCAAAGATGGCACTAACTTTGATGTACCTACCTCGATTATCCATTGGTCGAATATTCCAGAGAAGACATGTGCCCAAATAATGCAATTATTTCATTGGCCAGAATTGAGTTGGTTGTAACAAACCCTAATTAGGGTTTTCATTGTAAAATCTCGGCCATTGATCTCAAATTGATCTTAGCCATTGAATTGTATTGAGAGCGCTATATAAGCCCTGACTCCTCATTTGTAAAGGCTAATAGTTAGTCAATAGTTGATAGTAGGTGAATAGTTAGCTAATAGTGAATAGTCAGTTGATAGAATAGCAATTAGAGTAGAATAGCAAGAGAAGGCAAAGATTGTTGCCAAGATGTTGTTGTAAAAGACTTGTAAAACTTCATTGAAGAAATGGTGAAATCTATGGGTCGATTCAACAATTTGCATGGTCTTTATACTTCTTAGATTTGATTTCATGTTATTAGATGAGTGGAAGAAATGTGTTGATTGATGGTGAAATTTGTATATCCATACTACTAGCAGTTTGTTGATTGCAGACTTGCCTTGTGTAGTCAACTGGAATCATTCAGCTTAAGCTTAACTTCAATTGTCGCTTCTTCATTGATATGCATCAACCTGATGGTGTCTATGCTTATAGCGATGATCTGAACATCATAAATCTTTCCTCCGAAGATCGCACTAACCTTGTGGAGATGGTCCTGGGATGTCAAAACAAGACTTAGTTAGAATTTCACCAAAGGTTATTCATTGCTCCTACATTCTTAGTGTCAGAATTAGATCCTTTCCTCACCCTCATCTTTTTTCTTTTTTTTTTTCAAAATCTAGGCCAGTGAAATCTTGTGATTCCAGCAAATCAGACGTTCAGGTCATCGAGTGTAAGTCCCCTTGTGATTCCAGCAAAATCACATCATACCACAAAGAGCTTATCCACGAGTAGAGATCATACATAACAGGAACCTTGAAGCTTTTCCGATTGATCCTTCTGTGATATCTTCAACATTCGGGAGCTTTATTCAAGAGAGGATAAGGTACCTTTAGGTATTTTATTCTGTGTTTGGTCGTGTACAAAATACACATCAACACTTCTACAGATAGTATGTGTATACAAATGGGGTCTGCACATGCAGAAAGGCTAAGCGCCTAGAGCTCACTGCTCAATCACAAATAGGAGTCACACTGACTACAATTGGATGGTTAAATCCAATATTGATGTACTGCTCAAAATAGCATCTTCATATGCTGGATTTAGTACCGGTGTAGTTCTGATATGTCTTTACAAAAACTTTGCTTCACCTTCAAATGATGTCTGCGTGTATAGCTTTGCTTATTCTTGCATATACCTTTTTACAATTCCTTTTTCCCAATCGCATACCGATCTTACAAATAAGATCTTACATATATACCATAACCTAAGACCAATTTTAGTAGGTCGGCTCTCTAAAAGATATTACAATAGAATTAATTATAAGTAAATCAATAACCGATGCAATATCCGATTCAACATGTCGGCCTAATGCATTTACAACATTGATAAATCATCTCCAAAGTGTGCCGTGCTGATTTGGAATAGATAAGCCTGCCGATGCTTATTCTGGACCTATTTGGCGGTAACAACAAATATGCAAATACAAATATACCAATGAACAAATCTGCAAGACAAAGTGTCCAAACGATGTCTTCGACTTAACCAAGTGTTTTCCATGTCATTCCAAGTGCTGGTGAACCATATATCCTGTCTGTGTACCAGATACCGATGACTATGCATAAGTCACTTGCTTGCCGGTGAACATTGCCAATTCTCCAAAGTACCAGAGTTGATAAGTGTTAATAGGTGTTGACATCAATGACAAAACCATATCAACCAATATACAAACAATCTCCCACTTTGGCATTGATGGCAACACAAGATGGAAAAACCATCAAAGTGTCAAAACAGAAATGCCAAATACCAAAAACCAACAATCTCCCAAAAGAGATCATAACCAAAAATCAAAATTCAGATACAGAGAGTAATCAATCTCTCCCAAAGTAACAATCTCTCCCCCTGAGAGTAACATGTGTTTTCCTTGTGTTTTTCCATATCAATCTCTCCCCCTTTGACATCAAATGCCAAAGTTACTACAAAGCCAAGTTCAAATGCAAAATACCAACCAATTCAGTATACCAACTACTCCCCTTGAGAAGTAGCTCTCATCATCAAAGCCGGAATAAAAGATTTCTCGTTTAATTATGCCGGTTGATGACAAACATCAATTGTTTAAGTCTCTACCAGTGGGGGTATGACCCCAAGCTGATCTCTGAGATATTCAAAAGTCTCCTTAAGCAAAGGCTTAGTGAAAATATCTGCAATCTGCTCTTTAGTATTCACATAAACCAATTTTATTTCTTTTGCTTCAACATTCTTTTTTAGAAAATTTAGTTTGATAGAAATATGTTTAGTTTTAGTTTGTAGTACCGGATTCTTAGATATATCAATTGCTGTAGTGTTATCACAATAGATAGTTATAGGTTCCTTGCATTTTATCTTTGTCCTTCAACATTTGCTTAAGCCATAATACCTATGTACAGTTAGTTGCTGCTGCAACATATTCTGATTCTGCTATTGATAAAGATGTGCAACTTTGTTTCTTACTCAACCAAGAAATTAATCTGCTTCCAAGAAAAAATGCTCCGCCGATGGTGCTTTTTCTGTCATCCACATCTCTTGCCCAATTTGCATCTGTGTATGCACATAATTCGAAGTTTTCATCTCTAGGATACCATACGCCAAGATTTGTAGTGCCTTGTAAGTACTGCAAAATCCTTTTTACGGCTGATTCATGATTTTCTCTATGATTACTCTAAAATCTTGAAACAATACATACTGCATTCATAATATCAGGTCTTGTTTGTGTCAAATACAGTAGGCCTCCTATCATAGATTTGTATCTAGTCGGATTAACAGGTGTAGATTCATCCCTTAGTGATAATTTGTCATTTGTAGTCATAGGTGTGCTTACCGGTTTAGAGTTCTCCATCCCAAATTTCTTTAGTAACTCCTTCAAGTACTTGGATTGACTCAAGAATATACCTTTATCAGTCTGTGAAATCTGCAATCCTAAAAAGAATTTTATCTCTCCAATCATAGACATTTCAAATTCTTGCTGCATTTCAATAGAAAAGTCTGTACATAATCCATCTTCTCCTCCAAAGATTATATCATGAACAAAAACTTCTATAACCAAGATGTCATCATTAGTCGCTTTATAGTATAAGTTGCTATCAGCATTACCATTAGAAAAACCAATCTTCAAAAGATATTTATCCAATCTAACATACCAAGCTCTTGGAGCTTGCTTCAACCCATACAAAACTTTCCTTAACCTACAAACCATATCTTTGTTATCTGTCAAAGAAAATCCATCAAGTTGCTCAATGTAAACTTCTTCTTCAAGATCTCCATTCAAAAATGTACATTTAATATCCATTTGATATACTTTGTAGTTCTTGTGTGCTGCAAAAGCCAAGAATAATCTGACTACCTGTTGTGCGAATCACACACCCATCCCCATCTTGGACAGGGACCCCCCAGTTTGTGCCTTTCTATCCTTGCGAAAGAGGAAGGGGATATGAAGGGTCAAGTGCCGCTAAAACCAAATGCCTCAAAGAGCCATATTGTGAACTTAAAACTCCCCAATTCTCGCAAAATCGCCTAAATGTGAAGAAAGAGTTAAGGCCGACAATGACGTTGAAATGCCGATTCTCGCCAAGGGATACAAGGGAGATAAAATATGCAAAGTGCCAACGTTGACAAACTTGCCCAAGATGCCCAAGCTCGCGCTTCTCGAGGAGAAAGTTAAAATTGCCAAAATCGCTCTAAGGGCGAATTTCGGACTTTGAGGCCAAATTGAGAGAAATTTCAAAATTCGTTAAATTCCCAAAATGGGCCAAAGGTCTGAAATTGCGAAACTGGCGAAAACTAGTCCTAGGTCCGAAATTTCACTTAAGTCGCCAAAATTGCCTTATGGGTCGAATTTCGGACCCAGAGGCCAAAATTTTAAAAAGGTTAAAAAGTTACCAAAATCGCCCAGGGGGCCGAATTTCGGACCTTGGGGTCAAATTCTCAAAAAATTCAAAAGTTAACAAAACTGGCAAAAGGTTCGAAAATGCCTTTAAATTTGCAAAAGACCCCCAAAGGTCTGAAATTCACTTAAGCCATCTAATGTTGGACCCTGGAGCCGAAATTTGAAAAGTGAAAAGTTTGCAAAAAGTGCCCAAAGGGCCGAATTTGGGCCTTTAAGTGAAAATTTGAAAAGTGAAAAGTTTGCAAAAAGTACCCAAAGGGCCGAATTCGGACCTTTTAGCCAAAATGTTAAAAAGTGAAGGTTGGCAAAACACTCCAAAATCCCAAAGTTTGCAAAAGTGCCCAAAATTCTGAAATTCACCATTAAGGGGTGAAATGTCAGTTTTAAAAACTTTTCGAATGCCCCTCTCTTGCCCGAAATTGCCAGGAACAACTAAATTCACGAAAGGAGTAAAGCATTAAAACTTGGAAAATTTTCAAATAACCCTCCAAGCGTTAAATTTTAATATTTGTTAAATTAAATTAATTAATTTTTCAAATTGATTTATTGAAATGAAATTGATCGTTTGTAGGTCGCAGGACATCATTAGAGAACTAGGAGAAAGACCTGAAATGCAAATCGAAGAAGGATTGCAATCAAGGCCAGGCATTGAAGACTGGAAAAGAAAAAAGATGTGGGAACGCGCTACAGGAGCGCGAGAGCAACCAAACATTGGGAACCGTGCTGCTGAACAAAGATGAAGTCCACCACTGGGACCAAAGACCAAAGAACACTTTGAATGCTGCAAGTTAATGCCTTCTCGAGAAAAAGCACACAGTTGGATTTAATTCCAGGAATTCAATTTCTAAAAAGCTGAAATTGTTTTATTGTAAAACTGCTTGTAGGTCCCACTCAGATATTTTGAAAGAAAGGGGAAACAAGTCAGTTGTGGACAGTTATGTCCAACTACCGGATAGACTCAAATTGAAGCCAAATAGTGGCAGGTAGTTGAAATTGTGGTTGAATGGATGAGTGAGAATTTAATGGGCATGGGTTAGGGCTGCTAGTTTCTAGAAGGCAGATCAAGACCCTTGGATGCAGTTAATCCTAGCCTTTGGTTCGTATTGTAAAAACTATAAAAGGCAGAGGCCTTTCTTTTGTAAAGGGTTAGATGGTTAGATAATTAGAGATTGTTAGATAGTTAGACTTTGGTGAGAGAGTTAGATTTTAGAGTTAGAATAGGTTAGATTTTCAGCAGTAGCATAGAGATGTTGCAGAAATTGTTGTAATAGGCAGATGAAATCAATATATAAACATTGATTTGGTGTTTATTGTCTTGTTTTCATCCCGTTTGCATGGTTTCTCTCAGCACTTTAGATAGATCTTTCTATTTTGGGTGTGTAGGTATTTGATAGATTCAGGCTCATACCATTGAGGATATACTGATTGTGTATCCTTTTGTATGGTTAACCTGAGCCTTTAATTGTGCTTAGTTCAATTGCAGGGGTCTGTCTGAGCTGCGCTAGAATTGGGTGCTTAGTCGTGTGTCTCCAGTATGAAAATCTTCCAAGTCCCTTTGAAGATTGCAGCATTCTTGCAAGGTTGTGAGCTATTCTGGCCAAGCAGGAATTGGTTATGTTGAATCCGTCTACCCGCATACCCGTGTTGTTAGTTTTAGATCTCCTAACCCTTTCCTTTTGCTCTTTATTACGTAATTCGAGAATCACAGCAGACTAGCTTGTTGCAAATCGTAAGTCCCCTTGTGTTTCCAGCATAAACACATCAAACCACTGAGAAATCCCGCAGTCAAGACCTAACAAACAAAACCTTGAGGTTGTCCCCTTTGATCAAACAAAATACAGCATTAGGGATTTCCTTATCTCAAGAGAGGATAGGATACTCAGCGAGTTTATTCTATTCTGCGTTGGCCGGATGAAGTCGCAAGCAATGTGATTCCAGACACGTCAACACTGCCTCAATTCTAGCTACTGGTGCAAAGGTTTCATTTTAATCAATTCCTTCTTTCTGAGAATATCCCTTGCACACTAGTCTTGCTTTACTTCTGATTACCTTACCATCTTCATTAAGTTTGTTTCTGAATACCCATTTTGTTCCAATCACATTTTTGTCTTTAGGCCGGGGAACTAATGTCCATGTGTTGTTCTTCTCAATTTGTTCTAGTTCCTCTTCCATAGCTTTAATCCAGTGTTTATCTTCACATGCCTCATTAATTGATGATGGTTCAATTTGAGAAATAAGATATACCTCTTCATTTGCCAGTCTTCCTCTTGTCATAACTCCTTGATACTTGTTCTCAATTATCTGATTTTTAGAGTGGTTCAATCTTACATACTAGTTTGTCTTTGTTTGCTGCTGTTCCTCAGTTACAGTGGAATTTTCAGATGATACCAGTGTAACTGGATCTTCATTCTGTACTGGTTGATTCAATGTAGGTTCATTTGTCAGTATCTCTGTTGCCGGTTCAGAGTCTATATACCTTGAGGTTCCTCTAAACTGTTCATCAATCTCACATTTGTACTCTCAACAATTTTCTGCAATCTCTTGTTAAAACATCTATATGCCTTGCTCTTAGATGAATAACCAAGAAATATTCCTTCATCACTTCTAGGATGAAATTTTCCAATATACTCATCTCTTCTAATATAGCATTTACTTCCAAATATTCTAAAATATTTAAGAGTAGGAGTAATACCAAACCATAGTTCATGATGAGTCTTACTGGTTTCACCTTTGATGTGAACTTTGTTGAATGTATAGACCACTGTGCTAACTACCTCTCTCCAATATACATGTGGTAGATTTGCTTCTGATAACATACTTCTAGCTGCATCCAAGATAGTTTTGTTTCTCCTTTCTACAACTCCATTCTGCTGTGGTGTCCGGAGTGCTGATAACTGTCTTCCGATTCCATTCACTTCACAGAATGTATTAAATTCTTTAGATGTAAATTCACCTCCTTGATCTGATCTCAGACATTTGATTTTCTTACCGGTTTCATTTTCTACCATTACCTTGAATAGTTTGAACTTCCCAAGTGCTTCTGATTTTTCTCTGAGAAAAGTAACCCAACACATTCTAGAATAGTCATCAATGATTAGCATGAAATATCTATCACCTTGTAAGCTTTTAGTTCTAGCTGGACCACATAAATCAGTGTGAATTAAGTCAAGAGCATTATTGGATTTTTCTGGAATACTTTTAAAAGATGCTTTAACTTGTTTTCCAAATTGACATTCCTTACATACCGGATTGTGAGGTTTGACAATCTTAGGTAAGTCTCTAACTGCCTTAGTAGTACTGATTTTTACCATGCAATCAAAATTTACATGACAGAGTCTCTTATGCCATAGCCAACTTTCATCAATATGTGCAATCAAGCATGTCTTTTCATTGTTATTCAAATGAAAGATATTACCTCTAGTTTGATTGCCAGTTGCAGTTTCCAAACCAGTTTTGTTCATAATTTTGCATTTTCCATTCTTGAATTGTAACTGAAATCCTTTTTTAACTAATTGACCAACACTCAAAAGATTATGCTTTAAACCTTCTACATAGTAAACATTGTCAGTATTATGCTTACCATCAAGAGATATAGTATCTTTTCCTTTGATCAAATAAGCTTTATCATCTCCAAATCTTACCAGACCTCCATTATACTCCTGAAAGTTCAAGAATTTACTTTTATCACCAGTCATATGATGTGAACATCTTGAATCAATGATCCATTCATCCTTAACTTCAACTTTAGCTGCCAGGGCTTGCTCTACCGGTTGAACAGTAGGTGCCGGTTGATCTTCTGTTATAGCAACAAAAACCCATCCATTGTCTGTCGGATCCTCATCAGAATCATCAGTGACTCCTTCATCAACAAGATAACAAGATTTATCTTTATTCTTCTTAAATCTGTATCTCTGATATTCAGGGTTAGGCTTGTATGTTCTTCTAGCTTCTTCTCTTAGTCTAGCATGTCTATCAGGGCATCTTGAAGCCATATGACCAATCTTATTACAGTTAAAACATTTAAAGGGTGCTTTACCTTCATACTTACTTCCAACTGGACCTTTAGGCATTTTCCTTGCAAATAGTGCTTCAAGTTCTTCATTTTCTCTCCTGCTTTCCTCAAGTTCTCTTGCATAAAAGGCTTTCCAATTAGATTTGTCAAATGATGGTGCAGATGATGTTGATATCTTAAAAGCTAAATCTATCTTTATAGTAGCAACATGACCAAATTCCTCAATTTCAAAAGCTTAAAGTTTTCCAATCAATGTGTCCCTAGTTATTGATGTATTAGGCATAGTTCTTAACTCAGTTATAGTAGTAACTTTCATTTTATATGCCGGTGGCAATCCTCTTAAAACTTTTGAAACAATTTCATTTTCACTTAAGGTTCCTCCACAACATTTAATACCCAAAACAATTTCATTAATTCTTTCCATAAAAGCAAAAATCCTTTCATCTTCTTCCATTTTCAGATTTTCATACCTGACCCGGAAGCTTTCAAGTTTTGCAATTTTGATTGTGGAATCTCCTTCATTCAATGTTTCCAAATGATCCCAAATAGTTTTAGTAGTAGACCTATTTGATAATCCCATGATTTGCTGATCTAATAATGCGTTCAAAAGTGCTTCTCTTGCTTTGCAATCATTTTCTTCATCTTTTCCTAAGGTAGGTGGATTAGGCTGACTTTGAGTAGGAGCAATATAGCCATTCTTTGTAACATTCCAGATGTCCTTTCCAATGCCATTTAGATGTGTCTCCATTTTGATCTTCCATATGCCATAGTTGGTTTCATCAAGTTTAGGACCGTCCTTTCTGAAATAGTTAGTAGACATTGGATCTCCTCAAGCTGTTAAACTTCTGCAAAAAGAGAACTAAGCTCTGATACCAATTGTTAGGTCTCAAAGACAACTGAGAGGGGGGGGCAATCAGTTGTCAAATAAATTCAAACCAAAAACAACTTAACCAACCTTAATGCTTAATACCTGTAAACCAAACTTTATGCCGGTAGACAGTTTATTAGTTAATTGCAATACCGGTAAAGATTAATGCATGAAACAGAAAGACAATAACATCCACAACACATAACACCAATATTTGTATGTGGAAACCCTGTAAGGCGAAAAACCACGGTGGGAAACCTTACCCACAATCAGATGATACTACTGTAGATAGTATGTGTATACAAATGGGGTTTGCACATGCATAAAGGCCAAGCGCCTAGAGCTCACTGCTCAATCACAAATAGGAGTCACACTGACTACAATTGGATGGTTAAATCCAATATTGATGTATTGCTCAAAATAGCATCTTCATATGCTTGATTTAGTACCGGTGTAGTTCTGATATGCCTTTACAAAAACCTTGCTTCACCTTAAAATGATGTCTGCGTGTATAGCTCTGCTTATTCTCACATATACCTTCTTACAATTCTTTTTTCCCAATCACATACCGATCTTACAAATAAGATCTTACATATATACCATAACCTAAGACCAATTTTAGTAGGTCGGCTCTAAAAGATATTACAGTAAAATTAATTATAAGTAAATCAATAACCGATGCAATATCCGATTCAACATGTCAACTTAATGCATTTACAACATTGATAAATCATCTCCAAAGTGCGCCATGTTGATCTGGATAAGATAAGCCCGCTGGTGCTTATTCTGGACCTATTTGCCGGTAACAACAAATATGCAAATACAAATATACCAATGAACAAATCTACAAGACAAATCGACTTAACCAAGTGTTTTCCATGTCATTCCAAGTGTCGGTGAACCATATATCCTGCCGGTGTATCAGATACCGGTGATTGTGCATAAGTCACTTGCTTGCTGGTGAACATTGCCAATTCTCCAAAGTACCAGAGTTGATAAGTGTTAATAGGTGTTGACATCAATGGTAAAACCATTTCATTATAACCAAAATACCCACATGGTAAGGAGGTTTAGGATGTGGGAGGAGTTAGGAGATGTTGGGGAGTAAAGTGGAGTGGGAGGTAAAAAGGGGGTTATGGAAGGGTAAAGGGGGGTGTAGGCTAGGGGAAGGAAGATGGGTTAGGATAGGATAGGGGTAGGGGTAGGTTAGTGTGGGTAGTTAATGGGTAGGTTAATGGGTGTGAGGTAGAGGTAAGCTTAGGGAAATAAGGGAGGTAAAGGCTATGAGATGTGGGTTAGGATAGGTGACTTTAGGGGAATAAAGGTAGTAGATGAGGATAGGTAGATGGGTAGGGAGGATAGGATGGGGTATATAGGGATAGTGAATGAAGTTTTAGGATATGATAGGAGAAATGGAAAGGTAAGGGAATAAGATAGTGGATGGGTGGAAGGAAGGAAGGGTAGATGGAGTATAGAAAGGTAGGTAGAGGATGAGATGGAAGGAGAGGTTAATGGATGAAATGTTAGGAAGGTGAGGTGGAGAGGGATGAATGATGGAGAGGTGGAAATGAGTGTGATCGGGTTTGGGCACCCACTGACAGTGCTGGGAGAAGTAGGTCGAAGGCTTTGGAGGGCCGAGGAAATGTTGAACCTCACTTCATCTCAAAGAGAGAGACTTGACCAGCTTTTGAGAAACTACATGCAAAAGGTTAATATCAAAGACTTGAGAACAACCAACAACTAAGCTAAGACAACTATCCTAGAAAGCAAAAAAAAAAAAAAATGGGGTCCCCATTTGCAATGGGGTGATGTGTGAATATGTCACAACAAAACCCTTTCAAAAAATGCAACTATTACAACCACAATAGAAAGTATAATAGTATGCCCTAATAATCTAAATATTGGTTGCACAACCGAAAATACAATGGCTTACTCTCAAGGCTACTTGCAAATCAAATCAGCTTGGTGCCATGAAGAGATACCACCATTAAAGCTTGAGTTCAACCTCTAGGTGAGACAATCTTCAGGTGAAGGGTTTCCATCTTTCGACGTGAGATCTGCAAGTGTTTAATCCTTTGATCTCCATAGACCCATGGGTTTTTGTCCTCAAATTCAGATGCTTCAACAAGAAGTGCTCATTGTGATTTCTAGTTGGGATTTGTTTGTGGGTTTTTCATAATAATCCCTCGTCTTTCCTTTTGGTCTATTATACACCCAAAAAGAATGCAAATAATATGACAATGGCCTCCATCCTAAGATTGGTGTGGTAGGGGTTGCTTGTACCAATCGAGCATCACTTCCCTTTGAATCATGCTTGAAATAATCCTTACATGTATAGATTTGTGCATGGGCGACATGGAGAAATGTCCCCTACAAGCAATAATTGTCCTCAACAATAATGGCGAGGGGTCCCTTAGGGTTTGGATCCCTATCTACCTCATCAATGTCAACCAAAGTTGCCCTTTTTGATTGCACAATTAGGTGTACACATCCCACATCCTCATTATTAAATGATATTTTTGTGCTCATTGAAATCCTTCTAGTACGCATTAATGGTTGTGTGGTCATGCAAGGAGGTGAGTGAGATGAGTAGTGAGAAATGGTTGGAGTGTCGAGGATACCTGTGACTTATACCACCATTTAGGGTTGGGGTTTGGAAGGAAGGTATCTTGGTGAGAGGCAGTTCGATTCTTTGACAAAGGCTTGTGAATAAGTGGGATTTGACTGGGGATGGAAAAGTTTGATAGCCCGATAGGAAAAGAGAATAGAGGGGGATGGTTATAAGGTATGCATGAATGGGAAAGTCTGAAAGTCAGACAAAAGTATAGAAGAAAACATAAATTGAAAGAGTGCCAAAGAGGGAAACTCCACAATTTCAACAACTTACATTAACTTAGAAAATTAGCCATGCCTCTTGTTGCGTGAAGGTCATTTTTTCAAATAATACATTGCATGTGCGCTTTCTCTTAAGGCTTTGTAATCTCGGTTATTTGAGTGATTAGCATGGTTTCGATTTCCTCGACACATTAGTTAAAAGTTAATTTAGATTTGCTTTCAAAGTTGTTAGAATTGAATGAAGGATTTGATAAGTATAAATTAACAATGTATCTCTACTCATACTTTTGGTGAATGGATGATTTCCATTTCATTGTGCAAAGTTAGTCTGAGCCTATCCCCTGTGTATGCCAACATTTCGATCATAAGCACAACTCGTTGAAGATTACACCTGCTTTGTGTAGTTGTCCTCAGTGTGGTGAAGCAAAGTGTGGTTCCCCGAGAACACCCAGTTAATACCATCTCCAGAATTCGTAGGTTTAGATCAGCTTTCTTAACCCTATCTTCTTTTTCCCTTTTTTTTTGAAGGCTTAAACCTCAGAAAATCCAAAAAAGAGAAGGAACCTAAAATTGATAAATCCATTTAAGTCCAGAATCTTGAAAGACATTCATAAACGTAAGTCCCCCTTGAGATGTTCAGCATACACTACCCAAGTAGCCATCCCACTAAAGTTGCTTGTTTGCACATATAGACCTTGGAATCAGCAGGGATTTTTTAGGAGAGGATAGAATACCTTTGGGTATCTTATTCTAATGTTTGGTAGATGATAAAACATAAAATTTTTGGGAATCTTTAAAAAATGCATGGGAGATAAGGGGAAGAACTTGTACACAAATTTGGATCAAGGGGAATTTTGGTGAAAGGACACAAATTTAGATCAAGGCCAATTTTGGTTATAGGAAATGGCCATTTGTTAGCATAACATAGATTATGAAAAAGGGAGACATGACAAATCCATCCCACTCAGATTCGCTTGCCCTTAGGCAATTTTAAGTTCTTGTCTCCATCTCCTCTTGTCTGAAATTCTCTGTAAACATCAGTATTTCCTAATTCTTCCCAAGAAGCGTTCTCCATAGGCAGGTTCCTCTAATGAACCATTAATTTGTGATAGATTCGTATCCCACATTTCTCCACCTTTGACTTGACCCAAATTGTGAAAGTTGGTGATTCTCAGTATGTCTCCTTTTGACTTGATGATGAATGAAAATATCCACAAACTCCCACAAGACCTAATGCTGCCACATGTGTTTATCTACACATTTTTGTTTGTGATTCCTTGCACAAATATTTACTTTGGGAGTTACTTCACCGTGCTTATGCTACGCTACTCTAATATTCATTTAATATCCTCATTGAGATCTTCGTGTAGGGATCATCTCTTCCTAAACAGGGTGGATGGGTTCATAACTGTTTTTCCTTAAGTTTGGATGGCATCCTTTACTCTATCCCATAACTCGCAATACTTGTGCGGCTGCAATTTATATAATGTTCTACACGGGAATGATTATAATAGCATCTTCAAAGTTGCACACTATGTGGATAACAATCTTTGTCTTGTTCTTTGCACAACATGGTGGCAAAAATTGAGCATCACTCCTTTCTCTTCTGCTTAGTTTGTATTCTTGTGAGAATGAATCTAAATTCTTCCTTCAAACTCATTGCTATTCTTGAAATGCCTTTGTACTATGTCAAAAACTTCCTTTAGATGAAGGATGTCATAAAGCATTACCTCCTTATCCTTGGAAGGGGACCATGGCGTGCTTAAAAGTATGCTTGTCTCCCTTGGATTGTTGTTTCTGTCATAAAATTTTCCTTGCAGTCCACGTATTCTTACCATGATGCCACAAGCTGTACTCTTTGAAAATTGGTGTGGATTAGATTGTTTGTGGGGTAGAAAATGCTGACTCGGTGCAGAATTGGTAGCCTAAAATAGGACTCGGACTCGAGACTCAGCAGAGTCTCAACAAAAAACTTGGCTAGGTCTCGGCAAAAAAGAAAACAGTAGTTTTACCATAAAAAAAAGAAATTAATTCATTTAGAGAACATGAAAGTCTAATTTGACTATCAATTTGTCATAATTCAAACATTACACATTTCATATGATCTTCAAACACTTGATATTTGAAATTTCATAATTCATATTCATAGTTTCAAACTTTCAAATGTATAACAGCATCATAAATTTATAAATATTTTCATATGATGATATGTCAAAATGAGAAAAACAACCAAATACAATCTACAACTTCCTTTTCTCCCTTCTAATGTAACTCAATTTGTCAAGCATAAAATTAAAAGGTGCTACAATATAAAAATGATGATGAATTGTTTCTTCAACATTGTCTTTTTGGATCTCAAATGCTCCTCTTCTCCTCTCCTCTCCTATTTTGGTGTTCACCCTGTTTTGGTCAAGATTGGACCAAAAAAAAGTGAAGGAAAAGTCACTTTTTAATGATTTTTTACCTCCCTAGCGGCACCCAAGTGGACCCAAGAGTCCATGCCCAAAACTTGGGAGTCCGAGTTTATGATTTGAAGAGTCCTGGGGGGAACTCGGATGAGTACTCCCCGGAACTCTTCCGGACTCGCCTTGGGAGTCAATGGCAAGTGGACTCGACTAGAGATAGGACTCAGGAGTTTGGAGAGTTTTGGAGAGTCCTTGGAGGGTCCTCAAACTATTTGGAGCACCACGCTAAGTTGACTTTGTAGAAGGTTACTAATGGAATGCAGCCATTGAACAGACATAACTATATTAATTTTCTCAATATGGAATTCACCAGATGCTTTACATTGAGTGGCTGACCAACAGCATGGTATGATAACCCTGTTAAGCACGGTGATATTAAACTCATCAAAAACTTCAACCTTTATGTGACTTATTCCACTATCTGAATTTTTCAATTTGATTTCATAGAACTTTTCAGAGTGATTGTCGTTACTATCAGAAGGCAAAAAGATATTTCTTGCATTAGATCCTTTGATGATCTATTTCTTGTCACTCTCTTGCAATTCTAATTGTTCTTCCTTCTTTGATTCATGCTCCATGATTTCTTCATTTGAATAGGGATATGGTGCATGACAAGGCACAATATTGCAATTTTCGTCCTCCAAGATTGGTTGAGGATGGAGAGGATTGGCGAGTTTTAAGTCCTTGGCTCCAAAAATTCTTGCATTTTGCTTTCCTCCATGCTGCCATTTGGGCACCCTATATTAGTGGTCACATGTGTATTCTCTTTAATTGGATAAGGTGTTAAAGAAGAACAAAGCAAATTGGTCTATTTGAACTCATCGGCTGCCATGAGTTTTCCTATTACATACTTATCGTAGATCTTTGGCAATGAATACATATTCTTGATTGTCATTACTAACAACCAATATGACTGCAGATGCTTGCATTTTCTACTAAAGATGAATCATGGTAATGCCCTAAATACCCTAATTCCACTCCCATAGCTAATTCTTTTATTTCATCACAAGGATCTATGTGTTTTGCTACAATAATATTTTTAATCTTTTCTACATGCTTAGAATACTTCCCATATTGACAAATTGTTGGAAGGACGTAGCATAAGGTGAATTCATGTCATGATTGTCTTCTTAAATTTTAAATTACTCTCATAGGAATGATTGGGGTGCATACCTTTTTCTTCTTTGATGAGGTGAAGTGACAAAACTTTTTTGGTTCCCGGTGGAGAAAAATATCAATCACTCCAACTTGTGATCCCAAGGCTGCGTGCTTTGTGCTAGCAATATTAGGATCTGCAAACTTGTGCTACTAGGATTTTGGTATTGTGGATTTCTCATCAGTTTCAGCTTCATATACTAGCTGAACTTCAATTTCCATACTGTCTTCTTTATCTTCCTTATCTACTTATCCAACACTACCTTAGTGTAGTGCATTTGCTCCCTACTAGGGCACTTATGACTAGGAGTCCATGACTCCTTGTAAGAAAAATAGAGCCCCTTTCTCCTAATCTGTAGACAAATCTCTTTTGTTTCCCAATGGATATAAATATCAATCACTTAACTTGCATGCCCAATGTAAGATCCCTTTCCCAACTGAGCTGAAACCTGAGTAGAATTTTTTGATTTTGGTTTGTTTCCTTGTCTGATTTTTCTTTGACCAGTGAAGGGAATTGTTTGGTTTTGATTTGAATTATTGAGTTTTTTAATGCCAAATGGTAATATAATGATTGCAAAGGAAATATAACACATCAATGACACTTTTGGACCTTTTCTATTATGAAGTAATTGACTGATGAGGAAATCAAAATTTCTGATTTTATTACAGCATACTACAATTGCAATTTTGAAAGAATTATTCCCAAGAGAAGGACAAATAGCATACCAGGGGTCCCATGCCAAGCCTGGAATGAGGTGTTTTATTGATAAATTGCAATATAATGGCATCCAAGGTAGACCAATGCCTTCAATGAGGTTTATTTGCACTAACTATAATTATCAAAAACAATTATTGCAAGACTAGAAAAACCTACTGCTGATTCCTTCAGGCTCCCAGACAAGATCACTGAATTCAGCCAAGTTTCCTCACTGATTTGCTCATATCATCCACTTATGCTGTAATAAGCTTGAATAAATGATTTATTTGCTGATTGCTACTGCTAACAATGAATTTCCAACCAATTTCAAACCCTAATTGCTGCTGATTTATTTATTTGACACCCCAAGTGCCTCCAAGGTGTATGGCCTGCCCTAGGAAGCCACATGGGTGCTGGTAATGGATGTGGCAGCCTTCAATGGCCTCTAATTCCTGATCAATTCATCGTCACCAATCTGATAATGCTGCTACAAGTCTGAATTTGAAGCACAAACAAAACAAGATTTCATCTAGTTGGGGTTGCGTCCAAACTCATCCACCTTTAAGAAGTTTTCGTTTCCCAAGGCTGATCTGCTGGTAGTATGCATTTGCAAAGCTCAATTCCCAAATAGAAGCTAGAAAATAATAGTCGTGAATGTCAAAATGAAAGCCTTCAAGATTTTTTATCCATCTCCAACGTAGGCACCACTTTTAGGTTTTCCAAATGCCAAATTCCAAAAGAATATTCTCCTCAACTTCGGCGTACAAGTTTGAGGGTCTTATTTCATCATTAATGTGGCCCACTTTATTTTATTATAATTTGCCTAGGTAGGTGTGCATAAAGGGGTAAACTTCATATTTTATCAGTGACATTTTAATTAATCCCTTTTATAAAGTTACTTTATAAAATATGACTAATTTTAGAAAAAGTAACTTTATAATGAAATATTGTCAAGTTTACATAATATAAGCTCACCAAGGCCAAGAAAATGACTAAGTACAAATCCCCTTGGTTAGTCAATCATCTCCTAACTTTTGAACTTGGTTGTGGAGATGGCTAACAGGCAAATCTATGCTCCTGAGTGATCACTGGGAAAGTGGGGATATTACACGCAAGGCTATGTGCTTTGTGCTAGGAACATGAGGATCTGCAAACTTGTGCTGCTAAGATTTTCATAAAGTCCCAAATCTCCTCGTTAATCAACTTACTATGCGATTCAATAACCTTGGCCAAGGTTAAGGTTTCCAATTTGTTGATCTTTATCTTGTTCGTGTGTAGCTGTGTCAGGATCTCATTTTGGAAATCATAAAGTCCCAAATCTCCTCGTTAATCGACTTACTATGTCATTCAACAACCTTGGCCAAGGTTAAGGTTTCCAGTTTGTTGATCTTTATCTTGTTCGTGTGTAGTTGTGTCAGCATCTCATTTTGGAAATCGTAGGCTTTGCACAACTCGTTGACTTAATCACATAACTCCTCATAGAGATTGCAATCGGGGGGGAGGGGGGGAGGGTTGTGAGCAGGTGGCTAGTCCAAGGTAACCACATTAAAATCCTCCTCCATCCGAGGAGAGGAATGGGGGCTAACAAGGGGCTCTGAGTGTTTCTATTTCATATAATGGTTGTATGTATTCTTTGTAGCTAGCTAAGCTTCAATTTCTATTCATTCTTCTTTATCTTCCTAATTTGGTACATAGTCCTTGACATTTAGGATTACTTTAGGATCATCTGAGTTTGACTACTTATCCAACACTACCTTAGGGTAGTGCATTTGCTCCTTACCAGGGCACTTATGACCTGGAGCCCTTGACTTCTTGCAAGAAAAATAGAGTTGCTTTCTCCTAAATTCATTTATGGTGTCTTCATATTCCTTTTTGTGTGGGATTCTCTTTGGTTTGCTGCAATAGGGTGCCTTAGGAAATAATTTACATTTTGGTCTTGGTTGTGGATCCAAGTTTGAATGCTCTTCATTCTACAAGGAAATTGTCTCTTTGCCATGCTCAATGATCTCCTCTTCATCCCTCTTTGACTTTCTCTCATCCTATGATGTTTTAGCTAAAATTGGGGTTTTCTTACTTGTTCACTAAATCATGTTTTCTTTTTGTATCTCTATTGGGATTGTTTTATACTTTTTTATAACTAGCCATGAAATCTTTCTTCATTGAAGTTTGAATCCCTACTATAGGAACACGCTTTTCTAATTGTAGGAAGGTGGATCATAGGAGTGTTTAGTAGAACCAATTACTATCCTTCGCTTGTTATAGCTCTTGAAGAGCTTGTTATAGCTCTTGAAGAGCATGTTCCGCCATATATTAGAGATTTTAAGAATCCCATGATTCACAAGGTGGCATGTTAACCAATTATTATACCAGTATAATATCCCTCACAAATACAAATGCAATATACTTTAGCTTGTTAAATTTCTATCTTAAATATTTGACTAGAACCTTAAAAACCCTAGATTAAATTAATATATACACTACAACATTAATAACTCTATTATGCTTTAGACTTCATTATTAAACCCTAAAATGACAACTTGTTGATGTGTTGTTTATGCATTTCATACACAGAATAAAATACCAAGTATTTTATCCTCACTTGAACAAAATCCTCTTGAATGCTATGCTACGTGATCATATGAGGTGACTCCAAGGCTTCTATTGTTAGGTCTTGGCTTGTGGATAACTCAATGGTTTGATGTGATATTGTTGGAATCACAAGGGGGACTTACGTTTCATGAATGCTTGAATCTTGCTAGAACGTGGAAATTTACTTGATTTGAGAAAAGGACTAAAGGGATTGAGGGTTTACAAAAATCTAATCTACTCCTAAGATCAATGATAGCACTAGATCATGCTTGGATAGACACGTTCCTTAAATCGAGCTTTGCTTTGCCATGTTGCCATAAACTACACAAAATTGATGCAATCTTCCAAGGTAAATGGAAGGTTCTCATATCGTGAACGTTCATCCAAATACCCAATACACTGGCGCAACTTGAATAAGCATATCCACAATTGAACTTGGCACATTTTAAGGTTTAGGCTAAGTATGCAATGTAATTGAAAATCATCCAACCACAAATAGTATGAACCAAGGAATTATCAACACCCGCACATTACTCTATCACAATCGATGAACTTCATCTAACATGAGGATTGTAGTTGGCATAAAATGCTTGTTGTTATGTTTGATAATTTTGGTTACCTGACAATGCATTAATTAATTGTATTAAGTGTGTTGTCACTCTCAGTTAGTTATGTGTCAGTTGGTTGATGGTTGTGTACCTCTCGGCAACCATTGGGTTCTTTAAATATGTTTTGTATTGCCAAGGAAGGCAGTACAGTATAGTCAGATCTATTGTAATCCTTGGCCGACCATCTCTGGTCTTCTTCTATGTAATACTTGCATGTGCGAATAAAGATATATTTTACTGCTCTGTCTGGTATGCATTGTCATGTGCATTATTATTTCTTGTTTATAATTTATCAATTGTAATGGTAAACAAGGATACAACATGAAACCATACAATATGCAAAAGAAACACCACCATTCATCATAAATTTAATGAAAAGGTATGTTTATATACATGCTTGGCAACATGTATATAGTGCTCTCAATACAATTGAATGGCCAGGACCAAATCGACATGAATGGCCAAAATTGAAAGACAGAAACCCTAATTAGGGTTTTCTACACCCATTACATAACATTTAAAGCTTGACCAATGATAAAATGTAGTACACATGTCCAACATTGAATTTTGACCAATAAATGATGAGGTTAGGTACATTGAACTTTGTGCCTCCACATGTAGTAGTTATCCTCCTCGTTGGATGAGTCAAGTGCATTGAATCTGGATGCCTTGACTTAGAATGATGTGATTGGGTTGGTGATGACTAAGCACCACCTCACCTACTTGCTCCTCTTGTAGATCATTGCAAAGAAGAGTTGGTGATTCGGGCAATATCTCTTGATACACAACATTTCCAAGCCTGTGATGAATGAGATGATGGTGGGAGATATTCCCAAATTGCATCATCTTATCTGATTTGATCACTTTCACCTATCCTTGATCTTGAATCCCTTCACTTGAAGCCTTCGTCTTGGATTACCCTCTTGTTGTACTAGCAACAATTCTTGTATTTCCTGTGGAAATTCAAGATTGTCCAACTTCCTCCTCATCATGAATCCCTGATCCTCTTTGTATAACTTGATTCTTGCAACCACCTCTTGTATATGTTGACATTCTTGAATGCCTTGATGACGGTCAAATCTTTCTTCGTTGATGGATAAATGTAATCCACCTTCACCTTGTTGTCTTCTTCATATCCACTTTCAGGCTGGTGTTGAGTCTTCTTGTGGCCTGATTTTGAGATACATTCTCTCTTGCTGAATTGCTGTGGAGAGAGCCTTGATGAAATATTTCCCTCGAAGTGCATCTTAGCCTTGATGTTGCTCGCAACCGGCTCCTTCACTCTCTTCCCGAGTCACCTGCAAAAACAAACAAGATATCATGAAATTCACCTGGTATATACTGATTTCACACATTTTTCAAACTTACTAATCTGATATGCATTCTTAATTTGGGTGAAATGGTTTTCTGATTTCTGCTCTCACATGTGATTTCACTCACTCCAGGTTTGATTGGGGTTTTAAGTCTGAGATTTTTAACATTTTGAAGTTTGATTGTGGATTCTACCAAGTGACAGACAAACTTCACCTTCCATCCTAAGATCATGGATTTTTGCAACCTAAGGAAAAAATGCTCATTGCTGTGGATTTTAGCAAGGTAAAATTCTGATGACTGCAGTGGATATTTGCCAGCGAAGGAAAAATATCATGATTGTCATGGTTTTGAGGCAGTGAGGGAAGTACTTGAGGATGACTTCAAGCACTTAGTTGATCAATTCACCTGACCTTCAATATGATGTTGATCATCCTTCGATTCGCTCCAAGCCAGGGTTGAGTGAGTTCAATGTCCCATCTTCACTTCAAGGATCAATCTTGCTATCTTTCATGCTTGAGGTGTGGATTCTAGCAACTCAAGGAAAAACTATATCCACTTCCGATGATTTGAGCCAGGGAAGAATCACTCCTTGGCTGTGGCTTTGAGCAGGTCAAGGAAAAGTTCTACCTTGGCCGTGGATTTGGCAGGTCAAGGAAAAGTGACTTATGCCGTGGATTTTGGGAGGGGAAGGAAGGATGTGGAGATGGCCGTGGATTTTGGGAGGGGAAGGAAAAACTACTTACTTCCGGGGATTTAAGTCAAGGAAAAATGCCCCCAACCTCATAACTCACTGATTTCACCAAGTGTAAAGTGACTTATTCATACGGTTGAATTGGTGTTTTCTTTCCCTTTCATCATCACTTACACCTTGGTTGATCTTCATCAAGCACTTCATCTTAGTTGATTATCACTCCTTGATCTTTCCTCGCTTCTATTCTCTAGCCTAAAGATATCCACTTGGTTGATTGACCGCTCATCACACAAGATTTATCTCTGACCTAACTTAGAGGTTGCATTGTGAAGCATCATTCGATGACTTCCTTGACTCTCACCTATCACTTGAGCACTTAGAGCTGCAAAGACTCCAAACTAGTCTAGAGGGGGACCTAACTACTGCTAGACTGCCTGACTTGATCACATCCTAACAACAAGGCATTGCATCCCCTCACAAGCAAGAGGTTAATAACTAAAGAAACTACTACCAAGCAAAGCAAATAAAGAAAAATAACTAACATATGAGCAAAAAGTGGGGGTCCCTATTTGCAATGGGGCGATGTGTGAAAACATTACAACAGTCAGTTAGAGGTGGAGTGAGTCTTAAGAGTGCAAAGTTCATCCTTAGGGTATGATTGAGTCAAATAGTGTTGTTTGATGATGAAATTGCAAAATCTTGTTAGTTTTGCAAAGTTGTCAACAACTGTCAATATGGTGGGAGATTGTCAGATGTTGTAAAACTTGTCAGTATCATCAAAGTTGTCCTAGGTGCAAGGTTAATTTCTACATTTTGAGTGGAAAATTTACTTGTGATTCTGTTAGGAATTGCATGTATTTCATACAAGTCGTTCTCTACAATGTTGAAAAATGAACACTAAAATTGTCTAGTAAATGAAATTCTCAAAATGCAAAATGTTGTCGAAATGTCAGTTTGTCAAAATTTTGAAAATGTTGCATTTTTGTGGCAAAATGTTATATGGGGTCAAATTTCCATTAGAAAATGTTGCATTTTCGCTTTAAATTGTTGAACAAAATGTTGCATTTCATCACATTCGCATTATAAAATGTTAGTCTAAGGGCAAAACTCATTTGAGAATGCAAGGTTGGGTTTGAAACTTAGAGTTAATCCTTGAAATTTTTATATTGCATCAAAACATTATTGAAATGTTGCATTCTCTCCAAATTTGTGTGGAGTTGATTGATGACTTTGTAATTTCTGATGAAGAAAGTGTTGATCAGCCTTGAAGTCTGCCATTGAGAAAGTGTAGATTGCTAGAAAATCATCGGATATCCTTCAAACTCCGTCATTCAATTGTTGCACACCCCTTTGGCTCCGCACAAAAATGTTAAACTTGCTTCAAATTTGAGTTTATTCCCCTTGTAGTAATTTTTGATAGACTCCTTGGCCCTATCCATGGCCTCATAAACATACCCTATTGGGGTTTGATCCCCATCTACAAAGCAGAGAACTCTAACCAAGGGCTCCAAAACCTAAAATTGAAAAATACAAATTACAAAAATATTAATTATTGAAGTTACAAATTAATAATGAGAGATTTGAATCAAGAATAATTAAATATTCAAGTTTTAAAGTTACCTTCACAATCTCTACAACTCTTTGTGCAAATAAGTTGTTGAAGACTTGCATGCAACACCCTCTCCTTCAGGCTTCCTTGAATAAGGTGAGTCTAGCCATGCTTGACTCACAAAATTTTGTTTCAAAGAAGTCAATGCACCAAGAATGCTTTGCAACGTCAAGAAAATCATTGCAAACCTTGTGACACCTGCTCTTACCAAATCTTTCCCTTGCGTGTGCTGTCTCATCAAATGAATAACCCAAGGGTGATTGTAAATATATTTTGTGATCCTCCTTGCATCTTCCACAACTGGAGTCACCCAATCAAGTTTTCCTATGTCCTCCAAAAGAAGGTCAAGGACGTGCTACACAAGGTGTCCAAAAAAGAGTGGGGTGCCTATCTTGGAGGATTTTACTTGTTGCCACATATGCTGCTGCATTATCCGTGATTATATGTACCACATTCTAAACTCCTGCCTCTATGACAATTTGCTCCAATATTAGAGCCAAAGTTTCAGCATTTTCCACCTTGTTGGAGGCATCCACCGATTTCAAGAACACCACATTGTTCTTGCAAGCAACCAAAAAATTAATTATTGTGCAATTTCTGCCATCTGTCCACCCATCAGAAAGAATAGTGCAGCCATATTTTCTCCATTCTTTTCTTTGGCCCACCACTTCTTTTGCTCTATCCACAACATTTGTGAGCAACCTACAAGAACAAAGTGAAATTAGTTCTTAGTAAACAATTTTGATTTAATAAACAAGAAAAACATTTAAAAATGAAATCAAGTGGACTATTTACTAATCTCCCACTCATGTCCTTGCGAGAAGGGGCCTTGTATCCTTTTCCTGAAACTGTCAATGCAGTAACCAAATTAAGCCAATAAGGATTGTATGCCACATTGAATGGGATGTTGTTGAAGTACCAAAAATCAACACTTGCAGTGTATGTTTTCTCATGTGCGTCCCTATTCCATCCAGTTGCCTCTAATGATGGTTGTGCTCCAGGTGTGTTCTTGGGCACAAAATAATTACCTATAGACTGTGTCCCTGATGGTGATGCAGCAGGTGCTCTACTAGAAGAAGCATAAGTGGTGGCCGAGGTGGTGTTGGGTTTGTAGATATGTGAGCCACGACAAGAGCCCACTATGCCCTAAAGTGCTTCTTCTTCTTCTTTAATGTCAATTGAAGCACCTTGAGATTCAGCTATAGCTACTCTCATGGCTAGTTTTGCCCTCTCCCTTTGCAACTTTTTCTCTTCCCCAGCTGCAAGTATGGCATTAATGTCTCTTTTTATTTCTTCTGTGGCCCCAAGACATACCCTAACATCATGCTTCTCAATGCCTACAAGGTGGTATTTGAAGTGATTTATGCCTCCATGAAATATTCTTTCACATGTGATACATCTCACCAACCCAGGTTTTGGTCCTTCACAGGGATACCTCCAAGTCCTATCTCTAGCACCTTTAGGACGAGTGCCTACATATCCAGATGGGCATGGTTCCAATGGCTAGTTATACTCTGAAGCTGAAGTTGAAGTTAAACCACCTATATTTGCCATTATAAATTAATGGTTAACCATTAACCTACACATACAAAGTGAAAAGACAAAGTTAATATTTTAGTTAAATTTTTTAGCAAACTATCTAAATTAGTTTAAATAATTTTAGACATCATTGAAAGTTAAAAATAAATAAAAAATATTAGGGTTTGATTTTTTTTGTAAAACTAGAGATTCTTCAAAAAACAGTGAAAAAATCAACAAAAATGGTGTTAAATCTTGTTCCAATGACTAAATCATTTTTGACTACTTAAGAATGAATTTTTATTCATCTAGATGTAACAAAAAATAAATAAAAGGTTTTAAAAAAACATATGAAAAAAAATCAGAAAACCTACCTAGAAATCTGATTTTGCTTTAAAAACCACCTCAAATCCATTTCAAATCTGCTTATTATCGACAAGAATCGATGGAAATCAGATTGCAAATGCTTGGGAGGGTGTTTCCCCCCTTAGCAGCAAATTAGAAAACCCAAAATGATGAAATGAACACTTTTTTTGACGTTTTCAGCATGTAGTGTAGTGCGGAAGAGTTTTTAATACGGACTCACCAAGTTTTTGGCAAAAACTTGCAGTTTTCAACGAGTTTTTTGCCAAAAACTTGGCGAGTCAAACTCGCGAGTAAATGGTGTAAAAACTCACATGCCGAAAAATCTCGCAAGTTTTTTGCAACTCGTCGAGTTTCCGGCGAGTGGTGCATCTATGATTTAAGATTATACAATCTAGGAATATCTCCCATTACCTTCATCACATTGAGCAAACTGGAAATGTTGAGTATCAAGAGATATTACTCAACCGCAGACACTTTGTGATGATTTACATGACGCATGTCGTGGTGGCATCCAATCATTATCAAACTAGTTAGGATGTGCCACATCAATGTCCAAGTTCATTGAACTCGACTCATTCAAGGATGGAGCAAGTGACACATGGCATTGCATTGAAGTTCGTTTAACATACCTAACCTCAATTTGTATTGGTGCATATTCAAAGATGGACATGTGTCCCATTCATTGTAATTATTTCATTAGTTGAATGGAGTTAGTTGTAACTAACCCTAATTAGGGTTTTATCATGTAATCTCGATCATTGATCTTGAATCAATCGGAGCCTTTGAATTGTAATGAGTCCTCTATATATGGCTCCATTCTCTCATTTGTAAAGGTAAATAATTAGTAGCGGAAGCAATAGGTAGTTAGCAGTAGAGTAGGAGGAGGAAGCTAGAGATTGTTGACAAGACTTGTTGAAATAAATACTTATCATTGAAGTTATGGTTGATCTTTGTGTTATTTCTACAATTTGCGTGGTTTCTTGTTACTTCTCAAATTTAGTTGAAGTTCATTGATCTTAATGGAGAAATGCAATGATATGTGATGAATCACTTGGTTCATACTTTTTGTGGTTTGCTGATTGTAAGCTACAATGTAAAGTTAGCCTAAACCTCATTATTTTGCTAAACTCGATTGTGGATATTTGTTTAAGCTGCACCAACATTGGGTATTTGGATGATGTATTGGCAATGTGAAAATCTTCCATTTCCTTAGAAGATTGCATCAGTTTTGTGTAGTTGTTGTCATCATGACGAAGCAAGGCTTGATTTGAAGGAATTTGTCTATCAGAGCATCATCCATTATCATCATTGTTATTAGGATTAGATTAGATCTCTTAACCCTTTCCTTTTGTCCTTTATTTATTTAAGTGAGTTTAATTTTATTTTCCACGTTCCAATTGTGATTTAGAATGTAAGTTCCTTTGTGATTCCAGCAATATCATATCATACAACATTGAGTCTATCCAAAGCATTAAAGCCGATTGCTCTCATTGTAAGTCTTGGATTTGTCTCATTTGATCATATTCTTTAGCATATGAGGTTTCTTTGTTCAAGAGAGGATATAATACTTGGTATTTCATTCTGTATTCGAAGTGTCCTAAAAAATACATCAATAGGTTCATTACACATTAGATTGAAGTGTTTTGGTGTTAGGTATTAGCTGTTAGTCTTTTTTTTTCTTTGGTTGAAATGATGCTTTTGAAGAAAAAATGGTACTTTTTGATAGGTGAGTCCCTCTATAAGGACTTGCAATTTGAGGAAATCCAATGAGTATGACTGGCTTGTCTGTCATTTGACTCTGGGCAGGGTAGTCTGAGCTGGTATATTTCATTTAGGCCCGCCTGATTGTAATGTCCCTACTAGTTAGAGATCATTATCTTGCAAAACAAATTGTTAGAACATAACTACATATATATACATATATAAGTAATCTAAATTGCAATCTAACTTCAATGCTCAATTAACATAATCATAATTTTTATCTAATAAAAAGGATACGAATGCCATACAAAGTATGTCCTTAGGCGGCCGTGAAGTTCACCTTCTTCGAACCCCTTGGTCCCAAGCCCTCCAGGAAATCGAAGATGAATTTGAATCCTGTCTTGGGTGTAACCTCTGACACCCAAGCCCTCCAAGGAAGACCCTTGCCTTTCCTTGCCTTGGGTGATGCCTTCATCATCCAAGTTCTCAGAGGGGATCGGTCCGACCCTTGAGTCCTGTTTTGGGTATAACCTCTTACACCCAAGCCAACCAAGGAAGACCCTTGCCTTTCCTTGTCTTGGACGATGCCTCCATCATCCAAGTCCTCAAAGGGGATTGACTAGATCCTTCTCTTCTTGGTTGAACTTAATCAACCAAGCCATATATATATGCATATAGATATTCAGTATATACTGTCCTAGGGATTATCATAATCCCCCCTTAGACTAAGAGAGTTTGCTCCCTATAGCCTCCCTCCTGTGATTTCATTCATAATACATTCCTTTGCATTTTCATTTACTATTTCCTATTTCATAATCCACATGTACATAGTCTTGTATTCATTACCTATATTCATAAAATGTTCATTAACCATTACTCATATGTATTCCTTAACATACATTCCTATTATCCTGATATGTATTTTTCCTAGCATTCTTTACTAATTACGAATCATTCATTATGTATGCTTACAGCAAGTTCTTCATTCCTATATATATATATATATTAACTATTCCTCTATGTATTAACATATATATATATAATGTCACTATCTATCTTTATGCGTTTGTATTTGTTAATGTATATATATTAATTATTCCTATTAATATATATACTAATCCATTGCCTATCTTTATATCTTTATATTCATTAATACATACTATTCCTATTAATGACCAAAAACCATTATACATACTATTCTTATTTTTAATATATTAATGCAAAGACCATTAATTATACCAAATCCCTTACCTATATTTAATGACCAGTGAATTAATTAATACATATATTTATATGCACTAGACCTCAATTAACACCCCTTACTAATTAACGTTACACATTACCCTTTGAGTATTACCCATTAACTAGTAGTAATGATGTTACATATTAACTGCTGTCCGCCCATTAACTAATATGATTATTTAATATCAGCAACCATTTATTACTTACCTTCCCTCCTATAGAAGACCCTCCTTTCTCCTCCTTTTTTATTTCATCTGTTGTAGTATGGTTTATACCTGTGGAGAGGGATAGGCGTGACCCTCCACGGGGCCCCTTCCATGGGAAGGGGTGTGACGGATCGCAGCCTAGGCTGCGACTTCCGTCCCACCACTTCCCATGGGGGAGGGGAGAGAGGGGGGGGTCCACGTGACCTTCCCTTAATCACCCATCTCTCTGTGCTTGTATTTTATTGCTCATTTAATATAATTTTCCCAATAATTTATTCTATGTAAATATATTAATATTATTTAATGTTTTAATTCCCTCATTTTGCTAATTGTTTTACATTATTTTATTTCCATAATATAACATTGCCTAATTAATATATCCACGTAATTTGCCCAACAAAAAATATAATAATTTATTCCGTGTAAATAATATATTAATATTATTTAATGTTTTAATTTCATAATATATTAATATATTTCAATTGTCTTATATCATTTTACTTCCCTAATATCTTAATATATTGCATTATCTTAATACTTTGTCTTTTAATTACATTCGCCATTTTGTCTCTTTTAGAGACTTCACAAAATTGAGGACTACTAGCGATGTAATGTCCAGTCAATTGTTAATGTCAGTTAGTCCAAATGCTATCCTTGTTTGTTGGAGAAAATGCATATGATTACTTTGTACGTATTCTTTTTTCCCATCCTTATCCTTTAAGGAATATTATTAGTTATAACAATAATATTTAATAAAGAAATAACTTTCAAATATTCCTTTGTTGGTAATTATTATATAAATTCATTTAGGGACTCCCTCTCTTTCTCTCCGTATATGTATAACGATCCAGGAGGGGACATGACACTGATCCATTGCTCACTGGACTCACTGAGTAAGAACCATGTCCTGTATCTTCAGTTTGCATAAACGTTGTCTTTTATCTGAGAACATTACAGCAGCACTGAGATTTTTTCATTCACAATGAGAAATGTCATTAATAGCATAAGTTGTTAACAACATTATTAGCAGTCTATCCCAATTTGGTTATTTCTGACTATTCAAATAGATTAATCTATGATTCAAATCTGGAGTTTTCTACAATTTTTTTGAGTTATTGTGATATTCTGATGGAAGGCTAAATATTTCATTCACAAATAGATCATTTCTAAGAATATACAGATTATTATTACAGAATATACATCAATTGGCTAATCAAACTCAATCAACAATGTCTGGAAAATGGGTGTTTCTAAAATCATTTTTCTTTATATATCAGAAAGAATTTTACTGTACAATTTCTTTATATATTGGAAAGAATTTTGATGTACAATTTCATTTATATATCGTCTTAATATATATACCTTCCGTATTGTGCTATTACCAACAAATTGCAGAGCAATGTAAATTATGGACAATCAGACCTTAATAATAAAAGAACTGGAGATCATCATTTTGGAAGATGCTCAGAAATGGTTTCCTTCAAGGAGGTCATTGAAAGGGTGATAGAACAGGTGAAAATTTGAAAAACCCAAATACTGCTACCATATTGTCTTTTGTTGTAAAATTCTTGCAAGTAGCATGATATCTAAAGCTGTGACTTTTTTTAGAGAGGTGAATTCAAGACCAAATAGTTGCAATGTTTGATGTATTTGTTTTCAGTTATAGAGTTTTTTTAAAGTAGATTTTAATTTGATTTTTTAATATTGAATTGTCTAGAATCTTTGTATTTTCCTTCTCAAGTGGAGGAACTTAGCACAACTGAATTTACTTTAAGTACTTTTCTCTACCTGAAACATGAAGGCTAGAAATCTTTCTAACGGTTACCATTTAGTGTAATGTTTTCAAACTATTTGGGCTATGCCATGATGAGGATTGAATTGTGGAGTGTTTGCTTCTTTAAAGTCTTACTAGTAATGAATGCATATTGATCCTCAAACCTTCTAGACCAGTTCCTTCAATGGCCAACGTCACTTACAATTATCAAAAGCTCAAAGAATTTAGAGGTAGAGTACTTTCTCATTCAATTCAATATAAAATACACCAACAATATGTTCGTGTTTTAATTACATTCTTGTGAGAATACAAATAGGAACACATACAATAGAATTGTTTTTCAAATTGTAAGGAAAGCTCCTTGCAACATGTTGTGACCATTTCACACATCGCCCCATCGCAAATGGGGACCCCCTCTTTTTGCTTGTTTTTTTGTTCGTATTCGCTTTCGTTTTTGGGGTTTTGTTAGTCCGTTAGTTGTCTGGATTTAGGGCTAAGCCTTAGGGTTTTAAATCTTGCCTTTTCAAGCCAAAATCCAGTCATTTTTGAGAGCTTTTGAGCTTTCTTTTCTAGAAGCAAATTTTTGAATGCAATGATTTCGCCAAAATGGTCTAATTTTCAATTGGAATGTTCATGCAGAGCTTAAACTTGTTTAAATGATGACCGTCAATGTGAATTTTTGTCTGATTGAATATTTTGACCAAATTTTGACTTTTTTGAAGTTTGATCCTGGGCATTGGAATTGATTTGTTTTCGCCTCGTGAAGTGTTAAAATGTGAAAAATCTTGTTATTTTGGCCTGTAGGAGCAAAATCGCTCCTGTCCCTCAGTGAAGGACGGGAGCTCAATTTCAAATATCTCATTGTCCTTGCAGAGTCCAGACGAAGTTTACGTTTGAAGTGATGGAGAACGACAAGGTCTTTCCATTGAATATAAATTGAAGATTTTCATGAGCACAGAAAGGCCTCCAGGAAGAAAATCGCTCCTGTCCCTCAGTGAAGGACCGGAGCTACAATTCAAATTTCGCCATGTCCATGCAAGATTTTGATGACTCAGCAATTGGAGGACGTCCGAAGGAAGATACTTTGCCAAATGAATATAATTTGAGATGCAAAAAATGAAGGAAAATGACCTATATTGACTAAATCGCTCCTGTCCCTCTCCAAGGGACCAGGGCGAGGTACCTTGTAGCTCTCGTCCCTCAGGAAGGGACCAGAGCGATTTCCTCCATTTTGCAAAATCCAGACAAGGGTCAAGGCAAGTTTACGTTCAAAAACGAAGGAGAACATGAGATGAACGCATTGAATATAAATTGAAGATTTTTGGGACGCCCATAACAGTGCTAAATGCCTAGTTCGCTCCTGTCCCTCAGGAAGGGACCAGAGCAATTTTTGATATAATTACCTCTTTTTGCAAAATTCCAAACAATGTCAAGGCATGGACAAATGGGGTGAAGAGGGACGAATCCGTTGAATATAAACTTGGAACCTGGCAAAGTAAGATGAAGGCCACAAAGGAAGGATCGCTCCTGTCCCTCTCCAAGGGACCAGGGCGATACAATGGTGAAGATACGTCCCTCTCAAGTTCAAGGTCGTTCCTCCGAAGTTCAAGGTCGACACAGGTCAAGACAAGGTGGCGAGGGACATTTCAAGGCGTCTTCATCATGCGCAAACACTCAAAGGACGTTAAAATGAAGAAATTGACACCCTATAACATAGATCGCTCCTGTCCCTTAGGAAGGGACCAAGGCGATGTTAGATGCATTGGCCATTTCATGCGAAATTTACGTAAGGACAAGACATTGCAATGTTTTAGAGGGTCCATGGTATGGTAAAAGGATGGTAAACGAGAGTTTTGAACGTGAAATGATCATTATTTTGAGCATGGAGATTATATCGCTCCTGTCCCTCTCCAAGGGACCAGGGCGATTTGCTTTGGATTCCTTGTTTTGCTTCAAGATCAAGCTAAGTCAAGACGTCTTAAGATAGCATATGGTCCAAGGCATCGTTTGAAGATAATTTGCAAAAGTGTTGAACGTCCAAACCTTGCCAAATAATGTAAAAGCCTCACATCGCTCCTGTCCTTTGGACAAGGACCAGGGCGATATCATCAAAAGCACACACGTTCCTTCAAAGATCAAAGCGAAGCAAGGTTAGGTAAGGTGAAGGACGACGTTTGAAGGGCATTACAATGAAGATCGAAGTGCGAAGTTGACAAGGTCAAGGAAAGGACATGGATCGCTCCTGTCCCTCTCCAAGGGACAAGGGCGATGATCCCTTTAATACACTCAAAACTTCATGCGAGCAAATGGAATAAGCGCAAAAGACACGAACAAAGGATGCTATTCGCCCACAATAAAAAATCGAAGATAGACATAAAAACAAGAGGATCGCTCCTGTCCTTTGGACAAGGACCAGGGCGATGTGCACTTAAAGGACACCCATATACGCACACAAGGCGATCAAATTCGAAGGACCATCAAGGTGATCGATTTTTAACGTGGAGATGAAGGAGTTGGACGTAAGAAATGCAAAAGTCAAGACAAAATGGTGAATCGCTCCTGTCCCCCTCCAAGGGACCAGAGCGATGAGGTACGTCCCTTTGTTTTCCAATTTTGGCGCCAAACAAACAAATTTAAATTTCCTTAAATGCTAAATCGATTAAAAAATTGAAAATCCATTTTTATTTAGTATTTAATATGGCGTTATCTTTTATTAATTATTTTTTGCCTTTATTAAAAATCGAAATTCTCATTTAAAAAAAAGCGCAAGGCATTAATAATTAATTATTTAATTAATATAAAAATCGATTTGAAGCGCCCAATTAGGCAAGTCGGCCTTGTTATTTTATTGCAAATCATTTAAAAAATGGTTTTATTTGTCAAGTCGGCCTAAGGGGTGAAAGGGTATGAGCGCTATTTATAAGGGGAGTGAAATGTTCGTTTTCACATAATCATTTTTACCTCTCTACATGCGAATCAAGGAAGACAAAGGAAAGTGTTAAGTGTGTTTAAGGATAGTGCGAAGGTGGTGCGAGTTTCATTCATCCAAGGGTGGCGCGCTTAGCTATCAAAGGTGGTGCGATTCCAAACCAAAGGTGGTGCGAATTTGAAGATCACGCCTAAGGCGAATTTGTTAAAGACTTGGAGATTTATTTGTGCGAATTTGAAGATCCATTTGAGACCACGTCCAAGGCGATAAGTGAAGATCACATTCTATCCAGAGGTGGCGAAGTCAATCTTGAGGGGATCATATTGAAGATTATTTATACCTCAATTTTGCCTAGGCAAATTTTGTTTTTGCATTCTAGAGTTAGCTCTCTCTATCGAGGTATGGCGATTTTATTGTTATTGTTTTATTCATTCATCGTCATATTTCAAATTTTGATCCTTGAAAATCTCTTAGCTCAATCGTTGTATTTTAGGAAATGATAACTCTAGGGACTTATCATGAGGTTTCCTAAAATCTATCTCTCTTATCTACGTTATTTATTGCAAAATCTATTTCTTATAATGAAATGTTGTGTAGGTATGGCGACCCCAAAGGCGGGAGCATCCACCAGTCGCTCGGCTCTCATGAAAGAAGATCAGAAGACTGAAGAGGTGGAGACCAAGATCGTGTCCAAGTGGAGCAACATTGGAGATACAAGCTTGGGGAACTTTAGCACGAAGAAGTTCCGAGAGGTCCCTTACATCGGCAAGCCATCACCTGTCGCCCGGAGAATAATAGAGAGTGGCATTATCAAGGCGGCCGGTTTTCCTCCAGCTATTCAGTGCCACGAGTTGATGATCGAGTGTGCCCGTCATTACAATCCACAGTCCAGGACAATTGTGTCCAATGAGGGAAACATTTTGGCGTACCTTTCAGAGGAGGCCATCAGTGAAGCCTTCCATCTTCCAGAGCACAGGGACATGATATACAAGAGCATTGAAGGAGCCAGATCAGTGTACGATGATGATCCAGATGCTTGTCTAAGCATAATCAACAAGAACTGGCTACTCAAGAGTCGTCCCCGTCTGAGCAAAGTACCGAACACACCACACCGGATCGATTTCCAAGAGGAGTACAGAGATTTGATCACCATGCTCAACAGAGTTACAGGAGCACCTCATGCCTTCTATTTTGAGAAATGGATGTTTTATTTCATCCAGGTGATTGTTCAAGGGAAGGGTACAATACATTGGGCTAGGATAATTAGCCATTGCTTAGACGTACAGTTGAGAAGACTCAGGGCCACTAAGTCCTTCCACATGAGTTCATATGTCATCTATGCCTTAATCAGGAGCGTTGAGTACGCAGGACTACCTCACAGAGGAGTGATTGGAAGAGGACCCGGTGAGGTCAGAGTTTGTGAATCCTATACCTACTTGCATCATCCACCAGGGAAGAACTACAAGTTAATCAATGATACTTTCACGATGAATATCACCAGGACGTTGCAAGGAGGGATTCACAACAGATTATCTCAGGATGCCCAGGAGTTAATCAAGAGGTACGGTGCTTGGTTCATTCAGTTTCCTAAGTTCACTTACATTAGAGTGTATGGATGTCCTTTACCTCCATATATGCTGCCGAGGTACCCGACAGATAGAATTGTGTTACTTGAAGTAACAAGGCAGTTGGCAGCATATGTGAAGGCATTCAGACACAGACATCAGAATGGAGTTCAGGTACCTATTATTTTGGGTAACTCAGTTGAGGTATGTCCCAATGTCTCAGCCATGGATGACGCAGAGAGGGAGTTAGCCTTGTATCCTTTTTCATCTTTTGCTTGGAGGAATAGTTTTGATCCTCATGGACATTTAGAAGAGACAGTCGGTAGAAGATTTAGACATGAATACCAAATTGAAGATTTTATGATGAATCTCCTAGATGATCTTGAAGTGAAACGCAAAATACATTCTAGATTGCCTTTGGATTTCATCAGGAAATGTAAGATTTACAGAGTAGCCGACCAAGCTCAGGACAACGGCAGGCACATCCAATCTTCATATGATAGAGAAAGTAAAACAATTAGTTTGAATTGGAATGAGCCCGAGGCCGTGGATTTAGATGATTTGATGGCACCAGTCTTGTCTTGTACTCGCAGATGGGTAGACATTCAACATCAGAAGTTGAGAGAACAAGGCATAGCCATGTCTTTTACTTTGGAAGAAAAGCCAGCCGAAGGTGGAGCCAGTGTTAGTGAAGGCAATCCTAATCCTAGGAATTCAGGTGAAGGTAACCTTCGATGTGCCAGTGAGGGCAATCTCCATCCGAGAGGTTCAAAGAGAAAGGAAAGATCAGAAAAGAAAGAGCCTTCCAAGAAAAAGCAAGGTGCTAATAGAGATCAAACACCAGGTACTTCTTCCAGGCCAGAAGATAGAACAGTTCGAGTGGAAGAATCCATGGAATCGATGGTACAGAATGATAGACAGGAGGAAGAACAGGCACAGCATGTTTCATCCGATGGATCTCTCCAAGACTATGATTTAGATAATGATAATGAAGTAACATCTCCTCCCAGACAAGAAGAAGTAGTACACAAAGAAATTCAAGTTCAAGAGACAAGATCAAATATCCCAGACTGGTTGAAGGAGAGATTGACTAAGGTGATCGTAATTGAGGACGAGGACAGTGCAATCGATCTAGAGAGCCTTGTTGGACGCTCACATATGACAACGGAGAAGAAGAAGGCTACAAAGATGTCCAAGATGATTCGAGATGAGACTGGATCTAGAAAACTGCAGATAGCTACACCGGCAGCAGACAAATATGAGGGTGAGATCCTAGCAGAAGACTATCATATACAGACTATTGAGTTAGGACCATCCACAGCAGAGCAGACTTTAGATGATGCCACCGACACATTTGAGGCATTGAAGGATAAGTTTAGGGAAGAAGTAGAAAAGAATAGAAAGCTTGAGAGAGAGGTCGGTGCATGGAGAACATATTTCAGTCACATCAATGAACCTTTGGGACGTCAGGATCCAGTTAGATCACCATTGCAGGCATTGCCCCTTCAATCAATCAACGAAGCAGAAAGATTCAGGAATATGGTTCAGCGTACATGTAATTGGATGGATAGATCTCACACGGTGGCCATTGAGTTTATTACAAGGATGTCGAAGATCACCCATCAGGCTATCCAAGTTCTTGAGATAATCCACAGATTGATGGCAACAGTAGCTGCATTTGCCCATACCAAGGACGTTGTCATCCCTGTCTTGAGAGTTATAAGACATACATCTAGAAAAATTTTAGCACAAGAGAGGATCTTAGAAGGTGATTCTCACAGTTTGTTTCAGTGGTCAACCTTACTCCATATAAAGAGTGTTCTCTTTGAGGACATCAGCGTTAGATGCGGTCAAGTTGAGGAGGTGATCAATCCGATCCAGGACAGAGTATTTGAGGTACTTCGTACCATTCTTGGCAGGAGGATCGAGGTCGAGACAGATGTGGATTTACAAGAGTTTGAGGATAGAATCACTATCATCTTTCGCAAGGACGCAGATGTTACAGATGAGCAGTATGATCAGATGTATGCCACCATGCTCCTGATTGATAGAACAAAGGAACTTGAACCTACTTGGGACACGACTCTTCTAGATGCATTTGATCAAGTTATCCACTTAGAAGAGAGTATCAAGAATCTTCCCGAGATTCCAATCACAGAAATCGAAGGAATTGTGACAAAATTCATTGCATATGCTAAGAAGGAAAATTGGAAAGGGAATAAGATTCTAGATGAAAGGTTGTTACAGATGACATGACATCTTATTTCTCATTGGTTGATACCTCCTAGATTTTCGTGCCAAATTTAATATTTGGCTATGTATTTAATATTGTTCAGTAAAAAGGGGGTCATTTGTAATAAACCCTAATTAGGGTTTAGGTGTCATGATCTTGTCCGTTGATTTGCTTTCGATCTGGACCTTTCATTGTAATTGGGGATGCTATTTATACCCCCATTTTCATTTCATTTGTAATAGTCAGTTAATAGAGAATAGAGTTAAGAGCAAAATAGAGAGATTAGAATTGTAAGCAATTTTTTATTTTGTAGCAAGATTGAGTCTTGAAGAGAGAAGTTCAAGCAATTGTTGTATATGATGACTTGGAAATCAATAAAATATTGAAGTTATGGTGTTTTGTTGCAAGTTCCTTGAGTTATCTTCATGGTTGTTGGATGTACTTGAATCACGCTCAATCAAAGTAGTTTGTTAATTAGAAAGACTAAGTGTGAGATTTGATATTTGGTAGGATTCGCAATCCAAACCACTAGCTTCTTGCTGATTGTAAGAACGCCTTGCGTGGTCGACTGGAAAACACCTTGAGTCCTTAACCTTCAAGCATTTTCGTATCTAGGATATGTACCTTCGTAGTAGTGTCCTTGATCTTTGATGCATTGAACATCATTATTACCTTAGAAGATCGCACTAATTTCAGTTTAGTTGTTGTCTCATGGCAAAATTGAAATTGGTTGAGTCTTGCCAAATCTCATTCATGCTAAGTCGTTCATAGGGTTAGGCTAGATTAGACCTCTTAAGCCCTATCTTTTCCATTTTTTTTGAAAGTTCTTTTTAGATTAGTGAAATCTTCGAGCTATTGAATCCGTAAGACGCCTTGAAGGAAACAGCAAATCACATCATACCACTAAAAAAGCTTGTCCACACGTGGAGACCCCACTAAAAGAACCTTGGAGTCCACCTAACTGATCCTTTTTGCAGATCTTCAGCAGTTAGAGACTATTTTCTCAAGAGAGGATAAGATGCCTAATGGTATTTTATTCTGTGTATGATCGTGTACAAAATACACGTCAACAGAATTGGCGCTAGAAGGAGGGCTTCTTTAGTTTCAAAGTTCGAAGTCCGAAGATTTTGAAAAGAGAAAAACATTGCAAACATGATCATGAAGTACGATGGTGTTGCCAGATGAAGGACTGAATCAGGTGGTGCAACCCAATTTGCAAATAGGCAATACCCAGGAAGACATCATTTCCCAATTGAATCAAGTAGCTTGGAACGCAAGGAGAAGCCAAGTCGAATATAACAGAGTTAGAATCATCTTAGAGCAAGAGGAAGATATAGCCGAAGAACATCAAAGGGTCATAGCTAGGAATCTTCGCAATCAGAGGAATCCACAATAATCCTTGCAAGACTTCACGCTGGATCGCATTGGTTCTTTCTCGCCCGAGAAACATCAAAGATTGTTGAGGTCCACACCAGGCATCAAGGATCTAAGTGAACTTCAGTTTACTTCCAAAGCAAAGCGAGTTAAAAGAAAGGACACTCCCAAAGAGTTCGAACTAAGATTGGAAGGATCTCCTGAGTCATCACAAGTTCTCCAAGAACAAGTCCAAGCGGCGATCCAATCTAGTATCCAAGCAAAGAGCCAAGCTAGTTCATCAAGTTCAAGTTCAAGGAATACAATGGCTCATCGTGCTCCACCACCACCTCCTCCTCCTCATGTACTCAATGGTGCGACGTGGCTAGTCAACAATCCATCACCGTTGGAATTTGCAGTTTATCATGATATGCCGAAGAATCCAGAACACTTTTGTTCCAAGTTTAATGTTAGTGATTTCCATCGCACGGCAGAAGATCACATCAAGATGTTCGAGGACCTTCTTCGAAACAGACAAATTGAATATGGAGATGTGGCATGTAGGCTTTTTCCCTACTCATTGGGAGAAGAGGCATACTTTTGGTTTATTCATTTGCCTACAGGGTCCATCAGGACTTGGGACGCGATGAAAGATGCATTCATTGCTAAATTTGGCATCCCAACTACACCAGCGGAGTTATATAGACAGTTTGTTGAGGTTCGAAGGAGAGAGCATGAACCTATTACTTCCTTCAACGACAGATTTCACCGAGCCTACACAATGCTACGTCCTCCTTATCTTATTGCAGATCCAAGGGAAATTTACTATGGAGCCTTAGATCATCTCACAGCTATGTTCGTAAGGACACATCCAGCTCCGAATGATCTAAATGCGGCATACACAAGAGCCATTGAAGTGAGTAAGCACATGGGACAAAATATCACTGGACCACTACTACACATAGGGTCCGTCGCAGCACCTAACCAGATGCAAGCAGTTGGCACGGCTTTGGCCAACCAAACTCCAGTCATGAATCCAATTCCGCAAGCGACATATCCCAACGTACAGCCAGCGAATCAGTTGGTCCTTCACCCAGGAGCTCCAATTTCTCAAGCCCCACCCGCTCAACCTGTGTACCTGCAAAATGCTACAAATTCGTCAAGGACACAAGAAGAGAAAGATGAAATGAAAGAGCTGATTGAGCAAGTCAAGAAGTTATCAACTGAGGTCACCCATTTGAGGAACCAGAATAATCAACTCCAGAGCATGCAGAGGGCCAACCATGGCCAACACGCGAACAATCAGAATTTCCAAGGGAATAATAATCCAGGATTCAGAAACAATTATCAAGGAAATAACAATCAAGGTTTCCAAAGAAGACCATGGAATACAGCTCCCAACAATGGAAATGTGGTGACGCCCTTGGACAATCCACCAAATGCGCAAAGTCAAGAGAACCCCTCTTCGGGCAAAGTGTTTTTAGCCGAAGCAGCCTTGTCTAGTTGGTGTAGACTCCACAACACGAACCAACATTCCGAGTTGCAATGTCCTGAGTTTAAAATTGCGGCCGATATTTTCCAACAAGAGATGCGTACCACCAATCCACCTGAAAATCCTCCCACCACAGGGTACGAAATTGTTCCAACCACGCAGTATGGTCAAGCCATGATCGTTGAAACCTGCAGATATTCACAAGAAGAAATTAGTCAAGAACAAAATGGGAGATTTCCTCCAGAATCGGCCAATGGACCGATGTTACCACCAGGATCTCAGTTTCCGCCAGCATCTGCAAATGGACCTGTAGAGGATTCAGAATACTATTTCCCACCATTGAACGACAGTGTTTTAGTAGAAGGAATCAAGGAAGTATTCCACCAATCGTCAGGAGGTGCAAACCAAAGAGTTTATCACAGGAATCAGAGAAATCCCGAACCATTGACAACATCGATTCCTCCAAACAATTTTTCAACTCCGCCAGATCCCCAAGCCAGCAACGTCCCTGAATATCCACAAAACACTCAAGAATACAGACAAAGAAGAAATATTTCACCTCCTGCGGGAAATGAAATGAAAAGATTGGCCGCCTTGGTGTTAGATGAACTCAAGAAAGTCAAAGTAAGTTTACCACTCTACGAGTTGCTCAAAGTGTCTGAAATTAAAGAGGCAGTGATCAATAGTTTGAGTGAACCTAGTGCAACAAGGTCAAATGTTCAAGCCACTATCAATGTGACTCAAGAGGAAGCCGATTCTCAAGAACAACCCGAGCAAAACGAATGCATGGTTCAAACTATAACCTTCCCAGCTAAAAAGGAAGATATGTTGGAAGGAAAAGTATTACTCAAAAGAGGCGAAGCAAAGAAAGCTCAGCCTACAGTCAAAGAGAACCTCACTACTAACTTGGTTCTTCCCGAAAAGGAGGTTGCAATCAAGAAAGATGTGGTTAAAAAAGGAAAATCTGCAAACCAAGCCAGTCACTCGAAAGAGGAGAGCCTAGCGAAGGAAGATTACTCGAAGATTAATCAAGTTAAACATCAAGAACCAAGTGAAGAAAATTCAGTGCCTTCTCAAGGAAAGGACGAACCGGCCCCGTTCCTGTTATCAGTCAGAATATTTGGAAAGCTATTACACAATTGCCTTTATGATTCCGGAGCCTCAAGCAATGTCATGCCTTTAGCCGTTTGTCAAAGACTGGGAATAACTCCCGCACCTACCAAGAGAAAAGTCACTCAGCTTGACAAGACAGAAGTTCCAGTCATGGGAGAATTGAACAACATTCACATGCAATTGGCCGCAGATCCAAGGATCCAGAATTTTATAGATATATCAGTAGTGGATATTCCAGATTCATATGGAATGCTCCTGAGTCGAGATTGGTCCCGAAAGTTGAATGGATATGTATCGACCGATTTCGCACACATGTGGCTACCATGGAGAGGAGTCCCGAACCAGATTAAGATTGATAGCACCCCAAGGTTGAGATTGATGATAACTGAATATGGAGAAGACAACGAAGTTCTATTTTTAGAATCCGACCTAGGAACATATAAACCAAAAGTAGAGGAGATCTTGATGATACAAGATATACAAGATGAAAATACCCAACAAGAGGTCATAGAGTCAACTGAGATCGTCATTGAAAGCGATCAAGGATCCGACCAAGAAGACGAAGGGATGTTTGAAAACTTCCGAAGGTTTGTAAAAAGAAACATTCAGCAAAGTGTACAACTTGGCAATATAGCATCCGTCCGAGATCTGCTTCTTCCGAATTGGTGTAGAATTCACAATGCCGTCCACTCAGAATTATCTTGTGCTTTATGCCAGACCGCATTGGAGCAAGTGAACAAGAGAATCCCGCAGACACTAATTGTAGAGGAAATTCAAGATTCAGGGAATGAAAGCTCTACAGACACCGAGAGTTCTGTAGAAGATGAAGTTTCGTCCGATACAACAGATGAAAGTCATGAAAGTCCAGAAACAGACAATCAAGAAAATCAGATATGGACACTAAGGTTCGACGGATCTAAGTCCAAACAAGGATCCGGAGCCGGATATGAATTAATTAGTCCTAAAGGAGAAACATACCTTGCCGCTCACAGATTACAGTTCCCTTGCACCAACAACGTAGCAGAATATGAATCTTTGGTTCATGGATTACTGTTAGCCATCCAAAAGGGGGCAAAAATACTGCAAGTATACGGAGACTCAGAAATCGCAATAAGACAAATCAGGAAGCAATATGTCTGCCATGACAAAAGGCTAACTAAGTATAGAAATCGAGTCTGGGATCTGATTGAAAGTTTTGAAGCTTTCAATATCAATTCAATTTATAGACATCAAAATCAAGTGGCCAATTCACTTGCACAGGCTGCGAGCTCATTGATTCCATTAGCGATGGAAGGGTTAAAGAAGTTTACCATCGAGTTAATATCAGTCCCTTCAGTCCCAGATAACATTACCAATTTCCAAGTTTTCGAAGACGACAAGCACATTCTAGACTTCCTAACCAGCACGGACGTCTTCTTAACACAGATCATAGATGAAGATGAAGTGGGTGAAGCTGAGTTCGATGCCGAAGGAGTCCTGAACTTAAAAACAAACACTATTCCGAAAGGAATGGTCGAATTAGAAAGGATTTTTGATCCTGACAAGTTGAAAGAAAAGAAGAATCACAGTATAGAAGGCAATATGTGCGACGCGATCAATCTAGGTGACGAGACACAAGTTAAGAATGTTTTCATTGGAAAGTCCTGCACAGCGACTGAAAAAGATGGAATCCTAAAAAACATGAGGGACTTCCCAGATGTCATTGCATGGAGCTATGAAGATCTCAAGACCTACGACACTGCGATTATCACTCACACAATCCCGTTGAAGCCAGGAAGCAAGCCATTCAGGCAAAGACAAAGACCCGTCAATCCTTTGTTAGAACCGCTGATATACCAAGAAGTGAAGAAGTTACTCACAGCTAAAATCATCTTCCCAGTAAGACACTCGACGTGGGTCGCCAACCTGGTACCTGTTAGAAAGAAAAATGGAGAGATCAGATTGTGTGTGGATTTCAGAAATCTTAATAGAGCGTCAGAGAAAGATAACTATCCGCTCCCATCATTAGATGAAGTACTGCAGATCGTCAATGGATCGCAGATGATGTCCTTCCTAGACGGATATTCAGGATACAATCAAGTCCTAGTCGAACCTGAAGATCGAATAAAGACTGCTTTCACCACCAAATGGGGAACATTTGCCTATAAGAGAATGCCTTTTGGACTCATAAACGCCGGGGCCACATTCCAGAGAGCTATGGATATCGCTTTCAGAGATTTAATTGGTAAAAGCATTATTATATATATGGATGATATCACAGTTTTCTCTAGACAGAGAGAAGATCATGTGGACGATTTGAGAAGAGTCTTCCAAAGATGTAGAAGATACGGTGTCTCCCTTAATCCGAAGAAATGCATATTTGGAGTCACAGAAGGAAAGCTTTTAGGACATGTCATTTCAGAGAAAGGAATATCTATTGATCCTGAAAGGGTGAAGGCCATATCTACTATCAATTTGCCAGCAAGCAAGAAGGAGCTCAAATCATTTTTCGGCAAAATCAACTTCGTCCGAAAATTCATTACCGGATTTGCCGAGATTGTCAGGCCATTGAATGAAATGTTAAAGAAAGATGCAAAGGTCGAGTGGACTCCACAAGCCAGAAGAGCATTTGAAGAAATAAAGACCGCAATCATGGAAGCGCCAGTTTTGATTAGTCCTGATTATCTCAAACCATTTTATTTATATTCCTTCGCTTCCGAATATACTTGTGCCGCCATTCTCACCCAAAGAAGTGAAGAGAGGGATGAAAATCCCATTGCTTTCATGAGCACCCCGCTGAAAGATGCAGAATTGAGGTATCCAAATGTTGAAAAGCAAGCATACGCATTAGTAAAGGCAGTTAAAAAATTCAGACATTACCTCCTTAGAGCCAAGATTTATGCAATAGTACCTGATGCGGCAGTCAAGACTCTTCTCATGCAAAATGAATTAGGAGAGAGAAGAGGAAAGTGGGTCGCCATCATCCAAGAATTTGATATTGAGATACAACCCATGAAACTTGTCCGAGGACAAGCTTTGGCACAGACATTAGCAATAGATGGGCCAGGATTAGTCCAACAAATTTATGAATTAGAAGATGTCACACCTGATGAATGGTACAAAGACATTGTGACATATTTGCTTAATCACAGATGTCCTGCTCAGATGACACCTACACAAAAGAGAGCATTAAGGTTAAAGTGTCAACATTACGTGCTTCAAGGATCCGTTCTATACCGGAAAAATTATGAAGGAGTATACCTGAGGTGTGTTGGCAAAGACGAAGCAAAGCAGATAATTGAACATTTCCATTCTAAGTTTGGAACCGGACATGGAGCCAACCTCGCCACAGCTCACCAGATCCTAAGAGCAGGATATTACTGGCCTACGCTTTTTAAAGATACGTTCAATCACATTAAGACTTGCCACACATGTCAAGTCGCAGCTATAAGAGAGAGAAATCCTGCCATGCCACTGAATCCCGTGATTGAAGCCAGACCATTTGCGAAATGGGGAATGGACTTTATTGGTGTTATCAACCCCGCATCCTCAGCACAACACAAGTACATCATTACAGCTACAGATTATTGTACCAGATGGTCAGAGGCACAGGCACTTAAGGTTTGTTCTACTGAAGTTGTAATCAAGTTTCTAGAGGAGAACATAATCACGAGGTTTGGATGTCCCTATGCGTTGGTTTGCGACAATGGATCGGCATTCACATCATTGAGATTCTCAAATTGGGCTTTTGAGTACGGGATAACCCTCAAGTTTTCATCAAATTATTATCCTCAGGGTAATGGATTAGCAGAATCCACAAACAAAAATTTGCTCAGTGTTATCAAGAAATTATTAGAGAGAAGCCCCAGGGAATGGCACACCCAGCTGAGATTTGCTTTATGGGCAGACAGAATCAGAACAAAGAACGCATTAGGCATTTCGCCTTATTTCCTAGTCTATGGCCAAGACCCAGTCTTCCCTATGCAACTCAGGATTCCAACCTTGAGATTTATTCAGGAGTACATGGAAGACACTGATGCGGTACAAGCCAGGTTGACACAATTGATGAACCTAGAAGAGAAAAGAGATCAAGCACTAGATAACTTCGCTAAACATCAAGGAGTGGTGAAGAGATGGTTTGATCGACAAGCAAGAGTCAAGGCGTTCCGAATTTCGGATCTCGTCCTGTATTGGGACAAAGCGCATGAGAAAAGAGGAGAACATGATAAGTTTGATAAGCTTTGGAAAGGTCCTTATCAAATTTCAGAGATATTGGGAGAAAATGCATTTAGGTTGCAGACTTTAACTGGAGAGGACATTCCGTTGCCTGTCAATGGGAGATATCTCAAACACTATTTCCAATCCTAAAATGCCAAGGCCTTCCCTTGTACATAGCTAGTTTAGTTTGCTTTCGTCGTTTTCCGTTTGTTTGTTTTTCTCGCGTTGGTTTGCCTTTTGTTTTTCTTAGTTTAGGTGCTTTTGTTAGTTGTTTTTGTCCTGAGGGGTATACATTTGACATTGGGTGATTTTGTTATATAACGCTCTGACTTCCTGCTGGATTGTTGGATGCGATTGGAAAATCATGAGGTCTTTTGGAATTACTGAGGGAGTTTCTTTTAATGAAGCTTTGAGTCAGGACATATTTGCATTGAAGTAGATTAGCTTATTGAACTCACGTATTTTTGTCCTCCAGTTATTATATTTCACACACTTATAATCTCCGAGTCATTATGGTTTACAGGCGAAGCTGTGATCAGTGAAAAATCTAAAGTCTAGCTTCAGCGCCACCGCAATCCTCCAACCCTAGTGAGTTTCGTTACTCACAAGCCAAAGAATTGACAGAACTGAAAAGCAATATCAAAAGAAAAGTTGAAAAAATGAGAAAAATCAAAAGAAAAGAAATGAGCTAAAAGGAAATATCAAATTGGCTAAAGGGAATATGCGAGTAACTCCATCGGGGCTATAGACGCCTGACTGGCAATGGAGCAATGTTCGTGAGCTTGCGGCGATAACCTCGTCGGGACTATGGACGTCTGACTGGCAGCGAGGCTCTATCCAGGATGCTTTTGGAGTTTAGACGAACTATGTAGCTTATCACAAGGGAACTTGGAGATCATGATTGTCTTGTTGAGGGGAATTAACGCATTTGCACACACATGGGTAACTGTGGACTTAATACTTTGTCTCAATATGATGGTCTCTTCTTGTAAATGTTTCTTAACTCCTGGATTTGTTGAGGGAGGTTTTCTGAGTTTTCCTTTAGAAAGATTGATTCCCAAATGTTTTGCAACATTTCTCAGTGGTGTCGCCAGATGTTGTGACCATTTCACACATCGCCCCATCGCAAATGGGGACCCCCTCTTTTTGCTTGTTTTTTTGTTCGTATTCGCTTTCGTTTTTGGGGTTTTGTTAGTCCGTTAGTTGTCTGGATTTAGGGCTAAGCCTTAGGGTTTTAAATCTTGCCTTTTCAAGCCAAAATCCAGTCATTTTTGAGAGCTTTTGAGCTTTCTTTTCTAGAAGCAAATTTTTGAATGCAATGATTTCGCCAAAATGGTCTAATTTTCAATTGGAATGTTCATGCAGAGCTTAAACTTGTTTAAATGATGACCGTCAATGTGAATTTTTGTCTGATTGAATATTTTGACCAAATTTTGACTTTTTTGAAGTTTGATCCTGGGCATTGGAATTGATTTGTTTTCGCCTCGTGAAGTGTTAAAATGTGAAAAATCTTGTTATTTTGGCCTGTAGGAGCAAAATCGCTCCTGTCCCTCAGTGAAGGACGGGAGCTCAATTTCAAATATCTCATTGTCCTTGCAGAGTCCAGACGAAGTTTACGTTTGAAGTGATGGAGAACGACAAGGTCTTTCCATTGAATATAAATTGAAGATTTTCATGAGCACAGAAAGGCCTCCAGGAAGAAAATCGCTCCTGTCCCTCAGTGAAGGACCGGAGCTACAATTCAAATTTCGCCATGTCCATGCAAGATTTTGATGACTCAGCAATTGGAGGACGTCCGAAGGAAGATACTTTGCCAAATGAATATAATTTGAGATGCAAAAAATGAAGGAAAATGACCTATATTGACTAAATCGCTCCTGTCCCTCTCCAAGGGACCAGGGCGAGGTACCTTGTAGCTCTCGTCCCTCAGGAAGGGACCAGAGCGATTTCCTCCATTTTGCAAAATCCAGACAAGGGTCAAGGCAAGTTTACGTTCAAAAACGAAGGAGAACATGAGATGAACGCATTGAATATAAATTGAAGATTTTTGGGACGCCCATAACAGTGCTAAATGCCTAGTTCGCTCCTGTCCCTCAGGAAGGGACCAGAGCAATTTTTGATATAATTACCTCTTTTTGCAAAATTCCAAACAATGTCAAGGCATGGACAAATGGGGTGAAGAGGGACGAATCCGTTGAATATAAACTTGGAACCTGGCAAAGTAAGATGAAGGCCACAAAGGAAGGATCGCTCCTGTCCCTCTCCAAGGGACCAGGGCGATACAATGGTGAAGATACGTCCCTCTCAAGTTCAAGGTCGTTCCTCCGAAGTTCAAGGTCGACACAGGTCAAGACAAGGTGGCGAGGGACATTTCAAGGCGTCTTCATCATGCGCAAACACTCAAAGGACGTTAAAATGAAGAAATTGACACCCTATAACATAGATCGCTCCTGTCCCTTAGGAAGGGACCAAGGCGATGTTAGATGCATTGGCCATTTCATGCGAAATTTACGTAAGGACAAGACATTGCAATGTTTTAGAGGGTCCATGGTATGGTAAAAGGATGGTAAACGAGAGTTTTGAACGTGAAATGATCATTATTTTGAGCATGGAGATTATATCGCTCCTGTCCCTCTCCAAGGGACCAGGGCGATTTGCTTTGGATTCCTTGTTTTGCTTCAAGATCAAGCTAAGTCAAGACGTCTTAAGATAGCATATGGTCCAAGGCATCGTTTGAAGATAATTTGCAAAAGTGTTGAACGTCCAAACCTTGCCAAATAATGTAAAAGCCTCACATCGCTCCTGTCCTTTGGACAAGGACCAGGGCGATATCATCAAAAGCACACACGTTCCTTCAAAGATCAAAGCGAAGCAAGGTTAGGTAAGGTGAAGGACGACGTTTGAAGGGCATTACAATGAAGATCGAAGTGCGAAGTTGACAAGGTCAAGGAAAGGACATGGATCGCTCCTGTCCCTCTCCAAGGGACAAGGGCGATGATCCCTTTAATACACTCAAAACTTCATGCGAGCAAATGGAATAAGCGCAAAAGACACGAACAAAGGATGCTATTCGCCCACAATAAAAAATCGAAGATAGACATAAAAACAAGAGGATCGCTCCTGTCCTTTGGACAAGGACCAGGGCGATGTGCACTTAAAGGACACCCATATACGCACACAAGGCGATCAAATTCGAAGGACCATCAAGGTGATCGATTTTTAACGTGGAGATGAAGGAGTTGGACGTAAGAAATGCAAAAGTCAAGACAAAATGGTGAATCGCTCCTGTCCCCCTCCAAGGGACCAGAGCGATGAGGTACGTCCCTTTGTTTTCCAATTTTGGCGCCAAACAAACAAATTTAAATTTCCTTAAATGCTAAATCGATTAAAAAATTGAAAATCCATTTTTATTTAGTATTTAATATGGCGTTATCTTTTATTAATTATTTTTTGCCTTTATTAAAAATCGAAATTCTCATTTAAAAAAAAGCGCAAGGCATTAATAATTAATTATTTAATTAATATAAAAATCGATTTGAAGCGCCCAATTAGGCAAGTCGGCCTTGTTATTTTATTGCAAATCATTTAAAAAATGGTTTTATTTGTCAAGTCGGCCTAAGGGGTGAAAGGGTATGAGCGCTATTTATAAGGGGAGTGAAATGTTCGTTTTCACATAATCATTTTTACCTCTCTACATGCGAATCAAGGAAGACAAAGGAAAGTGTTAAGTGTGTTTAAGGATAGTGCGAAGGTGGTGCGAGTTTCATTCATCCAAGGGTGGCGCGCTTAGCTATCAAAGGTGGTGCGATTCCAAACCAAAGGTGGTGCGAATTTGAAGATCACGCCTAAGGCGAATTTGTTAAAGACTTGGAGATTTATTTGTGCGAATTTGAAGATCCATTTGAGACCACGTCCAAGGCGATAAGTGAAGATCACATTCTATCCAGAGGTGGCGAAGTCAATCTTGAGGGGATCATATTGAAGATTATTTATACCTCAATTTTGCCTAGGCAAATTTTGTTTTTGCATTCTAGAGTTAGCTCTCTCTATCGAGGTATGGCGATTTTATTGTTATTGTTTTATTCATTCATCGTCATATTTCAAATTTTGATCCTTGAAAATCTCTTAGCTCAATCGTTGTATTTTAGGAAATGATAACTCTAGGGACTTATCATGAGGTTTCCTAAAATCTATCTCTCTTATCTACGTTATTTATTGCAAAATCTATTTCTTATAATGAAATGTTGTGTAGGTATGGCGACCCCAAAGGCGGGAGCATCCACCAGTCGCTCGGCTCTCATGAAAGAAGATCAGAAGACTGAAGAGGTGGAGACCAAGATCGTGTCCAAGTGGAGCAACATTGGAGATACAAGCTTGGGGAACTTTAGCACGAAGAAGTTCCGAGAGGTCCCTTACATCGGCAAGCCATCACCTGTCGCCCGGAGAATAATAGAGAGTGGCATTATCAAGGCGGCCGGTTTTCCTCCAGCTATTCAGTGCCACGAGTTGATGATCGAGTGTGCCCGTCATTACAATCCACAGTCCAGGACAATTGTGTCCAATGAGGGAAACATTTTGGCGTACCTTTCAGAGGAGGCCATCAGTGAAGCCTTCCATCTTCCAGAGCACAGGGACATGATATACAAGAGCATTGAAGGAGCCAGATCAGTGTACGATGATGATCCAGATGCTTGTCTAAGCATAATCAACAAGAACTGGCTACTCAAGAGTCGTCCCCGTCTGAGCAAAGTACCGAACACACCACACCGGATCGATTTCCAAGAGGAGTACAGAGATTTGATCACCATGCTCAACAGAGTTACAGGAGCACCTCATGCCTTCTATTTTGAGAAATGGATGTTTTATTTCATCCAGGTGATTGTTCAAGGGAAGGGTACAATACATTGGGCTAGGATAATTAGCCATTGCTTAGACGTACAGTTGAGAAGACTCAGGGCCACTAAGTCCTTCCACATGAGTTCATATGTCATCTATGCCTTAATCAGGAGCGTTGAGTACGCAGGACTACCTCACAGAGGAGTGATTGGAAGAGGACCCGGTGAGGTCAGAGTTTGTGAATCCTATACCTACTTGCATCATCCACCAGGGAAGAACTACAAGTTAATCAATGATACTTTCACGATGAATATCACCAGGACGTTGCAAGGAGGGATTCACAACAGATTATCTCAGGATGCCCAGGAGTTAATCAAGAGGTACGGTGCTTGGTTCATTCAGTTTCCTAAGTTCACTTACATTAGAGTGTATGGATGTCCTTTACCTCCATATATGCTGCCGAGGTACCCGACAGATAGAATTGTGTTACTTGAAGTAACAAGGCAGTTGGCAGCATATGTGAAGGCATTCAGACACAGACATCAGAATGGAGTTCAGGTACCTATTATTTTGGGTAACTCAGTTGAGGTATGTCCCAATGTCTCAGCCATGGATGACGCAGAGAGGGAGTTAGCCTTGTATCCTTTTTCATCTTTTGCTTGGAGGAATAGTTTTGATCCTCATGGACATTTAGAAGAGACAGTCGGTAGAAGATTTAGACATGAATACCAAATTGAAGATTTTATGATGAATCTCCTAGATGATCTTGAAGTGAAACGCAAAATACATTCTAGATTGCCTTTGGATTTCATCAGGAAATGTAAGATTTACAGAGTAGCCGACCAAGCTCAGGACAACGGCAGGCACATCCAATCTTCATATGATAGAGAAAGTAAAACAATTAGTTTGAATTGGAATGAGCCCGAGGCCGTGGATTTAGATGATTTGATGGCACCAGTCTTGTCTTGTACTCGCAGATGGGTAGACATTCAACATCAGAAGTTGAGAGAACAAGGCATAGCCATGTCTTTTACTTTGGAAGAAAAGCCAGCCGAAGGTGGAGCCAGTGTTAGTGAAGGCAATCCTAATCCTAGGAATTCAGGTGAAGGTAACCTTCGATGTGCCAGTGAGGGCAATCTCCATCCGAGAGGTTCAAAGAGAAAGGAAAGATCAGAAAAGAAAGAGCCTTCCAAGAAAAAGCAAGGTGCTAACAGAGATCAAACACCAGGTACTTCTTCCAGGCCAGAAGATAGAACAGTTCGAGTGGAAGAATCCATGGAATCGATGGTACAGAATGATAGACAGGAGGAAGAACAGGCACAGCATGTTTCATCCGATGGATCTCTCCAAGACTATGATTTAGATAATGATAATGAAGTAACATCTCCTCCCAGACAAGAAGAAGTAGTACACAAAGAAATTCAAGTTCAAGAGACAAGATCAAATATCCCAGACTGGTTGAAGGAGAGATTGACTAAGGTGATCGTAATTGAGGACGAGGACAGTGCAATCGATCTAGAGAGCCTTGTTGGACGCTCACATATGACAACGGAGAAGAAGAAGGCTACAAAGATGTCCAAGATGATTCGAGATGAGACTGGATCTAGAAAACTGCAGATAGCTACACCGGCAGCAGACAAATATGAGGGTGAGATCCTAGCAGAAGACTATCATATACAGACTATTGAGTTAGGACCATCCACAGCAGAGCAGACTTTAGATGATGCCACCGACACATTTGAGGCATTGAAGGATAAGTTTAGGGAAGAAGTAGAAAAGAATAGAAAGCTTGAGAGAGAGGTCGGTGCATGGAGAACATATTTCAGTCACATCAATGAACCTTTGGGACGTCAGGATCCAGTTAGATCACCATTGCAGGCATTGCCCCTTCAATCAATCAACGAAGCAGAAAGATTCAGGAATATGGTTCAGCGTACATGTAATTGGATGGATAGATCTCACACGGTGGCCATTGAGTTTATTACAAGGATGTCGAAGATCACCCATCAGGCTATCCAAGTTCTTGAGATAATCCACAGATTGATGGCAACAGTAGCTGCATTTGCCCATACCAAGGACGTTGTCATCCCTGTCTTGAGAGTTATAAGACATACATCTAGAAAAATTTTAGCACAAGAGAGGATCTTAGAAGGTGATTCTCACAGTTTGTTTCAGTGGTCAACCTTACTCCATATAAAGAGTGTTCTCTTTGAGGACATCAGCGTTAGATGCGGTCAAGTTGAGGAGGTGATCAATCCGATCCAGGACAGAGTATTTGAGGTACTTCGTACCATTCTTGGCAGGAGGATCGAGGTCGAGACAGATGTGGATTTACAAGAGTTTGAGGATAGAATCACTATCATCTTTCGCAAGGACGCAGATGTTACAGATGAGCAGTATGATCAGATGTATGCCACCATGCTCCTGATTGATAGAACAAAGGAACTTGAACCTACTTGGGACACGACTCTTCTAGATGCATTTGATCAAGTTATCCACTTAGAAGAGAGTATCAAGAATCTTCCCGAGATTCCAATCACAGAAATCGAAGGAATTGTGACAAAATTCATTGCATATGCTAAGAAGGAAAATTGGAAAGGGAATAAGATTCTAGATGAAAGGTTGTTACAGATGACATGACATCTTATTTCTCATTGGTTGATACCTCCTAGATTTTCGTGCCAAATTTAATATTTGGCTATGTATTTAATATTGTTCAGTAAAAAGGGGGTCATTTGTAATAAACCCTAATTAGGGTTTAGGTGTCATGATCTTGTCCGTTGATTTGCTTTCGATCTGGACCTTTCATTGTAATTGGGGATGCTATTTATACCCCCATTTTCATTTCATTTGTAATAGTCAGTTAATAGAGAATAGAGTTAAGAGCAAAATAGAGAGATTAGAATTGTAAGCAATTTTTTATTTTGTAGCAAGATTGAGTCTTGAAGAGAGAAGTTCAAGCAATTGTTGTATATGATGACTTGGAAATCAATAAAATATTGAAGTTATGGTGTTTTGTTGCAAGTTCCTTGAGTTATCTTCATGGTTGTTGGATGTACTTGAATCACGCTCAATCAAAGTAGTTTGTTAATTAGAAAGACTAAGTGTGAGATTTGATATTTGGTAGGATTCGCAATCCAAACCACTAGCTTCTTGCTGATTGTAAGAACGCCTTGCGTGGTCGACTGGAAAACACCTTGAGTCCTTAACCTTCAAGCATTTTCGTATCTAGGATATGTACCTTCGTAGTAGTGTCCTTGATCTTTGATGCATTGAACATCATTATTACCTTAGAAGATCGCACTAATTTCAGTTTAGTTGTTGTCTCATGGCAAAATTGAAATTGGTTGAGTCTTGCCAAATCTCATTCATGCTAAGTCGTTCATAGGGTTAGGCTAGATTAGACCTCTTAAGCCCTATCTTTTCCATTTTTTTTGAAAGTTCTTTTTAGATTAGTGAAATCTTCGAGCTATTGAATCCGTAAGACGCCTTGAAGGAAACAGCAAATCACATCATACCACTAAAAAAGCTTGTCCACACGTGGAGACCCCACTAAAAGAACCTTGGAGTCCACCTAACTGATCCTTTTTGCAGATCTTCAGCAGTTAGAGACTATTTTCTCAAGAGAGGATAAGATGCCTAATGGTATTTTATTCTGTGTATGATCGTGTACAAAATACACGTCAACACAACATAACTAAACCTAAAGCTAACTCTATACTAAAACTTACAAGTATGCATTTTATACAAGATTTCAATGTAAGGTTTTATATTAATGTAGTATACCAATTGACTATGTTTTTTCCCTATATGGATGCATTTAAGCTCTATAACAAGATTTTCAGATATTAAGGAAAACAAATAATTCAAGCATAAATGATAAAACTCGACTTCCTGGTAGCTAAAGTAGAGACTAATATTTGGTTACAATAAGATTTGAGAGAAAAAACACAAATGATTTCTTACTACTGTTTAAAGTAAAGACCAATATTTCTGCATCGACAAGAAAAGATTAAATGAGTGAAAGCCACACAATTTCATGAAATAAACAACTAAACTACATACAAAGCTACAATTTAGGAAGACCAATCTTCCCAATACAAAGCTTGACTAAATATAATCTTCTATCAGTCCACTTTATGAAATAAGAATGTAAGAAACCCCTTCTTAATTTTCACCGACTTGTGCACTTTCCCTCATTATCATTTTGTCAAGCAGTTTGCATATTTGTTTGCAGGGTTTGTATTTCAGATTTCACAATTATTGTAAAGAAAACAATGCAATATCTGGCAGCAATAATTCTGAAACACTATTTATCTATTCTCAGAAATCTATGTTGCTTGTACAGGAAATGGAGAGAATAGCAAATTATATTATTATTTAATGCTCAGAAGAAATACAAACTTCAGAGAAGATGTTTCTGTCATTTTTAGCAACCATTACTTATTTGTTGCAGAACAGAATGATCACGATAAAGTGCGAATGAATGGCATGTAGGATTCAATGTAAAGGCACAATAAACTGTCCAAATCTCTATGTCTACCTCTTTGTTATGAATACACTCAGCAATCTTTCCCTCATATTTCTAATGTCCTCTATGCTTTTTATTAACAGAATTTATCAATTGTTCCTCATTGGCACTGGAAAACCATGAAGCACAGTTCTACAATCTCCAGAAGCTAAACACACTGCCCAGCAACGTTTTGTCTCTTATCATCAATCTTTATACAAACCCAAATCTGCCCCACATCTGGACAAAGACATGCTGCTAGAGGTTCCCATGCTATTGTGGAATTGGTTCATTATTTTCGATTAATATGCAAGCTCCATATGATATGATGCCCACCATATGAGACTAGCAAATAATTACTTCCAAATTGCCTAGTATAAGGAATCAACTATGCACTGGTGGAATATGCAATCTCTTTACTCTAAGGAATTGATTAATCATTAAACCTTCAGAATAATATATTTTCGCCCAGGCTGATGTTTACTCATTAAATAATTAATTTGCCAAATATATAAGGAACAGCTGCAATATTTCGTACTTCCCACGATCTGACTCAAGCCCATGGCCTGTCAAAAAATCTTCCAAAGATTTTTTTGCCCAGCTTAAAGATAGCTCTTTGATGCAGGAGCATCCAGGCTCACAAGCAATCTTGCATCACCAAAAAACTTTCTTTGTTATGTTCAAGATTTTCATTTTTGGTGCAGGTTGTAGCTTCAAGAGAATCTTATAGAGTGTTGTAAGCATACAATATTCATTTAACAATACTTGGCTCATTTAAAAAATCAGAGGCAAATAGAGTGTTTTATACAATTTTGGAAGTATTATTTTGCACAATTTTGAGGTTTCACAGGTTGAAGGGATTAAGTGGCATCTCATAAATTAAAAATGAATTTATTTGCTTAATTTGGATGCCTAGGGAAGTGTTTATAAGGCAAGTGACCTTTGGCATTACATTCTTGTATTCTTTTACTTCAGGTGCCTAAAAGGAGGGAAAAACTAGTCATTTTTGAGAAAATAGTTAAAGACTTCAATTTCCCAAAGAGCACGACTTTGTTCTTATTTTTATTCATCTTTCAAAGGTATTTACGACAATAAGTTGTTGGATATAGTTTAACAATCATTTAATGAGGAACTTCAAGCAAGTATAGAGGAATTTCTAAAGACAATTGGAGGCAAATGAAAGGGCAGATTTGGGTGTGTTTCTGTGACTCCTCATAAGGGTTTTGATCTCTATATGATACAGCCTTCAATGGTGTTTAGAAGAAGCAATCAACAGCAGCAAGGTTGGAGAAAAAACTTGCAGGTTGCTTTAGAGATTGGATAGGGAAGAGTGTAGGCAATTAGCTTGCCAAGACCTTCCAATTGCTTGTCAATAATCCCCAATTGTTCAATAGCCACTTGAGTTGTGTTGTGCGTATTGCACACCCCACCCCTGTTTCAGGAAACCCCCATTGGTTTCATCTATCTACCTAAGCCAGATCAAGAGAGTCGTGGAAAGTTTGGACCTTTTTTTACCTTGTCAAAATGATGAAATCCCTTCTGTTATCGGGCCTCCAAAGGCCGAGTTTCTAAGTGTATGGGCGAATGAGTAAATTCAGCATTTCTATCGATTTTGTGAGAGATGGCTAAGTTAGGCACTTCAGACTTGAATCACGAATTTCATTCCTATCATAATCTCGAGTGCAAACCCTGCATTGCATTCCAAAATCGTGCATTTCAAGTATAGAAGCCCGAGTTTCATTTGAAACCAGTCGCACAATTTGGCTCGAATGGCCGAATTTCGGGATTTTTCAAAGGAATAACAAAGTTTAAAAATCGCCTATATCCTTCACAATGCCTGAGTTTTACCTGTCAAGGAGGGCATCTAAGAGGTTAAGTCAAACAAATCGCCCTCTTCTATCACAATACCCGAGTTTGCAAGGTAAGCAAACAGGCTGAAATTGGCAAAAATGAACAAAGCATCAAATTCTCCAGTCGAGCTAATTAGGCCAAAAATCATTCAAATATCTAGATCGCGCAAAATGGCCCATTTGCCCGAAAATCTTAAAGAAGAGGTTAAACTTTCAAATTCGGCCCCCAAGCTGAAAATGATAAAGGGGAATCAAGTCGTGCCTTAAGGCTTAACGAGCCGAAAAGGAAAAAAGACGCCAAGTTCAGAAAAATCAGCTCAAAAGCTAGAATCGCGAAAGGACGTAAAGCTCACAAATCGTCTTTTGGGCTGAAAACTCAAGGGAAATGAAATCGCGCATTTTGACTTTAAAAGACCAAAAACTCAAATTCAGCCCCAATGCTGAAAATGGTAGGAACTTGTATAAATTGCGCAAAGTCCTCATTTTAGCCGAGAATGATGAAAAGAACAAAATCACGCCTCTTTGTCCAGTTGGCCGAAAGTCTACCAAAGGGGAGGGGAGTTATTAAATTAAGTCGCAAAAGTAATGTTCTCTGCTTTTCACCGAAACGCCTGTTTTTTAGTGCAAAGGAAGAGGGCATTTAAAGGGGTGAATCGCTCATTTTGAACAAAGAATCTGTATTTTGCAACCGATGAGGGAAAAGTGCCAAGTCGGTGAGAAATCTCGCAAAAGGGTCAATTCACCTGAAATTCGGCCAAGGAAACATTTAGCATGAAAAAAGAAACATCTCTCAAAGAGCTTCTCAAGCTCGAAAACTAAAATAAGAGGTATGCGACTTGAAGGGTCATCTTGCATTTTAATTTAAAAGTCTGAATTTGGTGAACAAAGGCATTTTGAACTTAAATGTAATCTCTCAAAGTTGCTAAAAGGTCCAAAAAAAACCCAGGCAAGCTAGACATTTCACTTGAAAGCCAAAATGACCCAAACGTCGTAAAGGACCGAATTTCATACATGGAGAAGAGGGGCATTTAAGGTTAAATTTAGTATTTGTTAAATTAATTAATTTAATGTTTCAAAATGATTAATCCAGGTTGAAATTCATTGTTTGCAGGACAACGTCGCTGAAAGAGACAAAGTGAAAACCTAAACACAGACTGAAGACCTGATCACTATTAAGGTTGGGAACGAGGAGCACAGGATCAAAACAACAAAGCCAGGCGTTGCTAATGAGGAACACATTGCAGAGCGCAAGGTCGAAATGATGATGCATGGGGAAACATGCCACCAGCGGACGAGGAGTTGAAATCCACCAGCCAGACCGAAGACAAAGAACACAAAGTGCTACCAAATATGCATTCTCAGAAGGATAAACAACTCGATTTAATTCCAAAAATTCAGTTTTTGAAAATTGAAACTGTTTTATTATAAAGGAACTGCTTGTGGGTCCCGTTCAAGATATTTTAAAGCAACACATGATAGTTATGTCTAACTGCCAAATAGTTGTAGGTAGTTGGAAATATGGTTGGGCGGATAGCTGAGAATTGAGTAGATATGGGTTAAAGTTGCCAGGCTTCTAGAAGGCAGATTAGGGCCTTTGGATGCAGTCAATCCTGGCCATCGGTTCAAATTGTAAAATCTATAAAAGGCAGAGGCCTTTCTTTTGTAAAGGGTTAGAGTTTTTGTAGACAGTTAGAATAGGTTAGATTGTTAGAAGATTAGAATTTAGGAGTGAGGAATAGAGTAGAAATGCTGCATAAATTGTTGTAAAAGCAGCTAGAATCAATATAATGGACATTGATTTGGTGTTTATCATCTTGGTTTTAGTCTGTTTGCGTGGTTTCCTTCAGCAGTTTAGATAGATCTTTTGGTGTGCAGGTATTTGATGGATTCAAGTTCATACCATTGGGGATAGGCTGATTGGGTATCCCTGTGTATGGTTAGTCTGAGCCATTAAAATTGTGTTTAGTTCAATTGCAGTTTGTCCATCTGAGCTATGCCAAAATTGGGTGTTTGGGCATTCACCTGTAGTCTGAAAATCTTCTAAGTCCCCTTGAAGATTGCACCGTTCTTGCGAGGTTGTGAGTTATTCTGGCCAAGCAGGGATTGGTTATGTTGAATCCGTCTACTTGCATACCAGTCGTAATTTTAGGTTTCCTAAACCCTTCCCTTTTGATTTTATTCTCCAATTTGAGAATCGCAGCAGACCAGCTTGTTGCAAAACGTAAGTCCCCTTGTGCTCCCAACAAAACACATCAATCATTGAGTTATCCCGCAGTCAAGAACTGACATTTGGAACCATGAGGTTGTCCCCTTTGATCAACTAAAATAGCATTAGGGCTTCCTTATACAAGAGAGGATAGGATACTCGGCAAGTAAATTCTATTCTGCATTGGCCGGATAGAGTCGTAGCAATGCGATTTTAGCCATGTCAACAAGTTGGAGAGACATCCTCATCATGAGAAGCATGAAGGGAAGGATTATCAACAATGTGAGGCATGTTAGGTGTTGGATTGAAATAAGAGGATTCACCAAATCTCCTAGGGAATAAGTTAGTCAACTCAGGCCAACACCCTTAGTGTTTAAACCTTGGGAAGCCATAAGTCTATAACTTCCTCTCACAGGGATATTGGACTCGAGACAATGGGTAATGAAACTCATACACAAAAAGGCAAAGCTAATGGAATAGGTTTATGCTCATGATGCCTTTTGTACAATTGCAAATGATAGTGCAAGCAATTAACCATTGATATGCAACTATAGCAATGAGGGAAGTGATTAAACAATGCAATATCTCAATAGAATGATCCATTAAGCACTTAATTTAGCAAAATGAACTATAGAAATGATGGATTTCAGCAAATAATATCTCTAAATATGAAAATGATATGGAATTAAACACAGATCTAAACATCCAAATCAGAAATTATGCAAGAAAAAGTCAGGTTCACCAAAATGTAACTGGTAAGGGAATGGGGTTCACTAGAATCAAACCCATTTACATCAACATACATTGGGGAAACAACCAATAGGCCCAACTGTAAACCCTTGGGATAGCTCGGCACATGAATTTGGTTGGTTCCTTGTTGTGCTTTGATATTAATTGATAAGAAAGGATGATTAAATGCAAGGTCTAGGTCCAAAGATGCAAAATTGATAGTAATCAGCATAAACAGTAAGCTCAGAACAAATATGCGAACTCTGAGAACAAATTTGGAAATAGGAATCAGAAAGGAACCTATGTCTACAATTTGAGTCTAAAAGTGTTGGACTATGCAGCTAGGCATCCTAGTGCTGAAGGTGTCTAATGCAGATATTAGGAACAGATTTGGGATTAGGATATTGTTTAGATTATCTCCTTGAAATATCATCAGAAAAGTGTTAAACGCTTCAGACTTTTGAACAATCTCTAGAGTTTTCTACTTCTTCAAAGTCTGGATCTCTTTGTCTCTATTTGTACTTTTTGAATTTGCAATCCTTCTTTATCAAATCTGAAACCTGCACATACAAGAGAGAGAAAAATGTTGTTGGATTGTATAGGGGTTTGCCTTAGGCAAATTTTAGGTTCGAATTAACCCTACAATAATGATAAATAGAAAAAAAGAGCCTACCCTTACAAGGCAAAGGTTGAAACCTTAAAGAAATGTTGAATTGAAATGTTATACCTTTACTAATGAATCTTCTTGCCTTGAAGTGTTCATGAAAGGTTGGTGTCGCTAGGTGGAAGATCATGCATGCCTTCACATAAACTTGATCATGAATGCCATCTTGAATGCTTGAAAATTTAAATACTTGATCTCTCCTTTAGTACCTTGAAGATGCTTGATTGCTTGCTCAATTGGAATCAAATTGCTCATGAGGAAAATGTAATTGAGAGATGTTTCAAATTAGGGGATAAGACTTGCTTTTATACTCAACTTCATGAAACGTGTTGAAAATTACAAAGAAAGCTGACATCAAGAGTATTTTCTGACCATTAGAGGGTTCAAATATGGGCCCCTTTTGGTTGGAGTATGGTGCTAGGCGCTCTAGTCCAATCCTCGTGGGCTAGAACAGAGTCGGAAAGAAGAGACAAGGTGTTGAGACCTCAAATTTAGGCACTCTGGGTAGAATCAGGAATAATTGAGGGCAAGGAAGGAGAAAACCCAAAGTGAGCCCCAAATGAGTACAAAATTGTATGAGGATACAATTTATGACACTATACCTTGTAAACAAAAACTAACATAATTTGAACAATATGTGTGCTATTTACAATCAATACAATATTTTCTTGGGGGATTTTTTCTCATGCTAAACTAAATTAGAGGTGTCTTTTTGGATCTGCCTAGGTAAAGTGGACATGCACATTAACTTAGGGCAAAACTTTTTGTATGCTTTTTGACTAAATGAAAACTCAATAACTACTACATGTTGACGTGGGAAAAGTGCACGCTAATCTTTCGGTCAACACAATAGAATGCTAAGTATCCTATCTTCTCTTGAATAAGGAAATCCCTAATGCCGTTCTGAATAGTCCAAGGGGACAACCTCAAGGCTCCAACTGTTAGCTCTTGACAGCTTAGGATAACTTAGTGATGATGTGTTTTGCTAGTAAATACTGGGGGACTTACGAATGTAACAAGCTGGTTTGCATCTGACGATGCCTTGATTCTAGAACTAGGGAAAATAAAAGCAAAAGGATTAGGGTTTAGGAATCCTAAGGATAGTAATAGTAACAATTAGTGTTGTGGGTAGACAAATTTCACATAAACTAATTCCCTCTTAGCCAGAGATATACTCACAACTCTACAGGAATAGTGCAAGCTCCAAGGGATACAAAAGATTTTCAGACTATGGATATTCATTCAGGTACCCAATTCTAGCGCAACCTGAGACAAACATCCATAGTTGAACTAAGGACAGTATTGGGTTCAGGCTAACCATGCACAAAGACCTACAATCAACAAGCCCTCAATGGTCTGAACTTGAAATCACATCAAATACCTTCTCACTTCACCCTTAAAATCACAAGACATTAACTAACCAGATGGAGAGAAACCATGCAAACAAAAGAAAACAAAATGACAAACACCATAGTTCAATGTTTATTTATTTGTTTTCAATTGCCATTACAACAATTTATGTCCAATAGTCCTATTCTACTTCTACTCCTAATCTACTAGCTGTCTAACTATCCTTACTCCTAAAAATCTAACCCTTTACAAAGAGAGGCACTGGCCTTTTATACATTTTTACATTTTGAATCAGAGGCCAAGATTTAACCCATCCAATGGCTGCGATCTGCCTTCTAGAAGCTTGCCAACTTTAACCCATACCTAGTAACTCTCATAACTTCCTAATTGCCTTTTTCAACCATTTTCAACTACCTCCATGTTGTGACATTTTCACACATCGCCCCATTGCAAATGGGGACCCCCTACTTTTTAGGTCCTCTTGGTCTTTTGGTTGTGTTTCCTTGGGTCCTTTTGCAACAGTCTCGTGAGTCTCCTCGGTTTGCAAGTGTTTTGGGGTCAATTTGATCAAGTCTGCAACTCGTTTGAGTAAATTTGATCAAGTCTAGAGCCTGTTTTGTCCATTTTAGGGTTTTGCCCTTTAGACTTGGATTTGAGGCCTTTCCTCTAGGGTTTTTGAAAAGCTGAACATTGTATTAGAATTAGGACCCTTCAAGGAACCTACACATGAAATTTGAGCGAATTTTGAGCAACTTTCTAGTTTTAGAAAGATCCTATTTTTTAGGGATTTCACTACCTCTCGGATTGGTCTAATTTTGCCAAAAATCAAACTTACTATTTTTAGTAGTTTATATTTTTAGTGTCTCTGCATCCTTTTTTGCCTTAATCCTAACATTTTGAAGTACTTATTGTTGACGTGTCTAAAATCGCATTGCTACGACTTCATCCGGCCAACGTAGAATAGAATGATCTTGCCGAGTATCCTATCCTCTCTTGAGATAAGGAAATCCGTAATGTTGTGTTAAATTGATCAATGGGGATGACCTGTTTCGGTTGTCAAGTCTTGACTGCGGGATAGGTTAGCGGTTGATGTGATTTGTTGGGAGCACAAGGGGACTTACGTTTTGCAACAAGGTGGTCTGTTGTGATTCTCAGACTGTGAAATAAAGTTAAAAGGGAAGGGATAGGAGATCTAAAACTAACAAGACTGGTATGCGGGTAGACGGATTCAACATAACCAATCCCTACTTGGCCATAATGGCTCACAACCTCGCAGGAACGGTGCAATCTTCAAAGGGACTTGGAAGATTTTTAGACTGCAAACGTAGGGCTAAGCACCCAATTCTAGCGTAGCTTAGATGAACACCTGCAATTGAACTAAGCGCAATTCAAAGGCTTAGGTTAACCATATGAAAGGATACACAATCAGTATATCCTCAATGGTATGAGCCTGAATCTATCAAATACCTACACACCCAAAATAGAAAGATCTATCTAAAATGCTGAAAGAAACCATGCAAACAGGATGAAAACAAGACAATAAACACCAAATCAATGTGTATATATTGATTTCAGCTGCCTATTACAACAATTTCTGCAACATCTCTATGCTATTGCTAAGATCTAACCTATTCTAACTTCTAAAATCTAACTCTCTAACAATCTAACCTTCTAACTGTCTAACCCTTTACAAAAGAAAGGCCTCTGCCTTTTATATAATTTACAATATGAATCAGAGGCTAGGATGGACTGCATCCAAGGGTCTTGATCTGCCTTCCAGAAGCTAGCAGCCTTAGCCCTTGCCCATTAAACTCTCAGTCATCTATCCAACCACTATCTCAACTACCTGCAACTATCTGGATTCAATTTGAGTCTATCCGGTAGTTGGACATGACTGTCCACAACTGACTTGTTTCCCCTTTCTTTCAAAATATCTGAGTGGGGCCCATAGACAATTTTACAATATAACAGTTTCAGTTTTCAGAAACTGAACTTCTGGAATTAAATCTAGCTGTGTATTTCTCGAGAATGCATAGACTTGCCGCATTCAGAGTGTTCTTCGGTCTTTGGTCCCGATGGTGGACTTCATCTTTGTTCAGCGACACGCTTCCCAATGCTTGGTTCAGGTCTCACGCTTTTGCAGCGCGTTCCTATATCTTCTTCTTCAGCTTTCAGCGCCTGGCTTTGTCGTTTCAGGCCTTCTCCTAGTTCTCTGCGATGACGTCCTGCGAATAATCAATTTCATTTTAATAAATCAATTTGAAAAATAAATTAATTTAATTTAACAAACATTAAATTTTATTTATGATGTCCGACTCAAGAAGCCATTTACGAGACGTATCTTTTAAATGCTTCTCGTGAAATTCAAACCTTGAAGAAGAATGCAAAACTTACATTTCGCTTTACAATTTTAAATGAAACCTGACAAAAATGAACGATTCTGGTTTATATGAAGATTTTGTGCGAATTAGTTTCATTCACTCTTAAAAAACTTCGGATTCATTTGCTTCAAAAACGCTGAACTTGCTTCCTAAACACCAAAAAGTCGTAGCACCATAACTTGGATATGTATGAAGTATACGTGATCATGTCTACTTTTGTATTCGGCCTATCACAGGAAAAAGTGCAATTTTAACTCATACTGAATGCCCTTTGCAAGAAATTCGGGCGAGAAGATTAAAATGCGAACTTTGACCCCCTTGGTGTTTTCGGCCAAATGAGGTGTTTTGCAAACATCGCGATTTCCTTATTTCATTTTCGGCTTACAAGCCGAGTTTGCAAGTTTAACGCTTTTCTTATTTTCTTTCCCCCTCCACAATTTCGGGCTTAGGAAGCCTTTTGTCAAGTTTTAAAAGAACAACACTTTTCCTTGAAAAGTTCACGCGATTTTCAATTTCGGCCTGAGTGGCCATTTTGCAAACTTAAAGTAATGCCTTCTCCTTCGCGTTTTCGTGATTTCGGCCTGAGTTGCCATTTTGCAAACTTAAAATAAGTTAAGCATTTTACATCATTTTCGCATTTTCGGGCTAAAAGCCCTTTTTGAAAACTTTACAAAAAAACGCGCTCTACTTATTTTATCCGCAATTTCGGGCTGTTTGGTTATTTTGTGTGAATTTACGCTTCGCAATTTTCGGCTCAAAGATTAGCTTTTGCGCGATTCGGTTTTGAAATGAATATGTGCTTTATCATTTTCGGCCCATTGACCCGAAATGCGACTTGATTTTTTGGCCACTATGCGTGATTTTATATCTTGCTATTCTCGAGATTTTGAGCCGTTTTGAAAGTTGGCTTGAAAGGTATTTTTGAGAGTTTTAATGGTTTTCGGCTTTTAGAGGGCGAATGTAAACCTAGCATTTTGACGCTCGAAGCTGATTTGTAAGCTATCCTTGTATTTCAATTTATACGTTCTCAGGTCTGATCCTTCACTCACTGATTTCAGGGTTTACCAGTTCATTTGTGAGATTTTGACTCTTGAATGGAATTTTCAGGCAAATGGAGTTAATTGGGCGAAATAGACTTTTTGATTCGATGCTTGCAGAATGGCCGTAGAGGCCGAAATTGGCCTCAGTGGCACTCGACTTGGACTATCACCCATGCGAAGAACCCAGAGGTGGGGTCCCCTGTCAATGACAGGGATGGGTGTGTGATATGCACAACACTTACTATATATAGTATGTCAATTTTTGTCAGGTTCACCATAGGCACAGGTGCTGACACGGAAGACTGAACATTCCTGAAGAATCGTCTAAACTTGGAAAGTTGGAAAAGGCAGGCTACTGATCAAAGGAGGCTAAGTATGGATTTCCATTCCAGAATTGGAAAGCATTGAAAAAATCCTTTAAGTCTAGAAGAAAATCTCTTCAATTCTAGATATGGCATCTTGATCCGAAAACAATTGAAAAAGAGCCAAGCATGGATGAAAAGCCAAGCAAGAATTCCTTAGCAAATGAAATCATGCCAAAGTTAACATGGGCGCCAAAGTAAGATCATGGAGGATTCCCTCCATGGCATTTCTCCTCCACCATGTTGATTTAGTGCCCAAGTGCAAAGGTGGGTGGTAGAATGGGGTGGTGGAGGAATTTTCCTCCACCCCCATTTTTCCTTAACCATGTCAAAATAGCGCCCAAGGAGAATGGAGAGCGCTAAAAAAGGGTGTGGAGCAATTTTCCTCCACACCATGAATTGCTTCAGTGCACCTAAACAATGCCTAGGGTCAAGGCAAGGCACCAAATGGAGGGTGGCATGGAAAAGGTCACCAAATTGAAAATTCCTCCATGATGCCTAATTAGCACCGAAGAGGATTGTGGAGCACTGAAATGAGGGAGTCAAGGAAAGTTGGTAGAAAGCAAACTTCCACCATGTAGTGGAAATAGTGCCGGAGGTCAGGTATGGGCGCTAGATGGAGGGTGCCAAGGAAAATCAACAAGCATTCTAAATTCTTCCATCATGCCTAATTCCACCCAAGTGTGAGGAGTAGCGCCATAATGAAGAAGAGAGGGAATTTCCTTCCAAATAAAAATTCCTCCTCATCATGAATTCCATGCTCAAGGATGAATTGAACGTAGAATTTCCAAGGCATGGAAATTGAAAGAAAATTTCTCGAGGGAAATTTTTTGAAAAATCCTCTTTTGGGCATGAAAAATCATCCGAATTTCAAAATGATGACAGATTTGGCTTCGTGAGAGAATTTTCTCTCTTAGACCCTAGAACCCTAATTTGAAAAAAAGTCCTTAAAAATAGATGAAAAATCTCCTGGAAGACAGGGCAAATTCAAAATTTCAAGACAATTCTTGATTAAATGCTCCCTCTAGGAATTTTCTCTCCAAGGGTTTCCCGCCAAGTGGCAACCGAGTCAACGCATGTTGAATTAATGGAGCATCTTTTTGCATGTAGCCGCCACATTTATGGCATCATGGCTGATTCTTTTGCATGTTGCCGTCGCATGTGGAGATAAATGTCGATTGAGATATAGTGCATGTTGGGCAAATTTAGTAAAGAGTGGTGCATTTAATGCATTCTGGATACCAATTGTAATGGGCTGGAATTAATTGTATATGGGCATAATGGGCATTTATTTTTTATTCCCACCTTGTTGCATTGTGTGGGGAATCTTTTAGGGAAAACCCTAATTAGGGCTTGCATGTCCTCAAGGCTTGAAGCCTATATAAGGGGGTGACCCCTTCATTTGTAAAGCAGGGAGATTTGTATGAAATTGTTGCGATAAGTTTTTGAGATAATAACAGTGAAACATTGTTCTCTGATGGTGTCCACTTAAGTTATTTTTCAAAACTTGCATGGTTTCACCTGCCTCACTTAGAGTAGAAGTAGAGTAGTGCTTTGATTTCAGTGGAGAATGTGATGGTGTTTGATGAATTTCCATGGTTCATACGTTTTGTATCTTGTTGATTATAAGTTGCAGTGTAAAGCTAGTCTGAACCACCAAATTTGTGCTAAGTTCGATTGTGAATAGTCGTTTGGATTGCACCGTGTTGGGTAATCAAATGCACCTTCTCAATGTGAAAATCCTTTAACATCCTTAGAAGATTGCACTTGTTCTTGCGGAGTTGTAGTTAAACTTGGCGAAGCAAAGCTTAGTTTATTTGGGATTTGTCCACTAAAGCATTATCTATTGATATCACTGCCCTTAGGAGTAGATCTAGATCCTTCTAACCCTTTTCCACTTAAATTCAATTCATTTCAGTTTAGTTCGTTCGAAGCAGAAGCATCATAGAATTGCTATATCCGATGATGAAATTCCAGCCATAGGAAAGAAGTGAAAGAACGATCCAAACGTAAGTCCCCTTGGATTAACAACATATCACGTCAAGCCTACTAAGTCACTTCTGTTGCACATAGGAACCTTGTAGTCGATTGTTTGAACTTACGACAATCTTAGCATACAATCGTGCTTTGATCAAGAGAGAGTAAAGTGACCGTTAGGCAACTTTATTCTGTGTTGGACGTTGTCAAAAAAAAACACGTCAACACTCCACAACTACCTGCATCTATTTTCAATCAATTTTGCTAGAGGACAAAGTTTTGCTAGATTCGAGGCATAAAAAGGTAAATTAGGTACCTAGGCAATAACTGACTTGTGTCCCCTTTTGAATTTATATTGAACTGGGTCCACAAGTAGTCATTTTACAATAAGGCCACTGTTTTATAAACAGTTTCAATTTGCTATCAATTCTAGTCGTGCATTTCTAATTTTGCATTTCTTGTAGCATTTTGAGTGTTTTTCTTTCAACTTGTTGCCAGTGGTGATGGTTTCGCCTTCTCGATCTTTGGGACATGTTCTTCATTGGCGTTACAAGCTGCTGAGATATTCTCCCGTTTGGTTGAATTGCTTCTCATCGTTGTTGCACTTTGCCCTTGGTCACACCTTCAGTCTGTGCCTTAGGTTTCCCCTTGGCCCCTATATCCTCATTTGTTTGCAATCATACTTGAAAAGAGACATAATTTGAATTAAAGCCTCATAAATAAACATTAATCACATCCTCAACTGTGAAATGATCCCCCATATGTTTTACCTAGGCTTGGTTATGATCCAAACTTAGAATTATGAATCCGCCCAAAAAAAATGGAAATTGTCCATCACATCAAAATTCCAAGGCTGATTGGTTGAATCTTGCAATTTTGCCTTTTGAATGTGATTGTAGAAACAAATCTGAAAGGGAGGTCCAAAGATTGCATCTTGAGGGCGATAAGGGCTTCGATCTACGATCAGCCCACTTGATTCTTCCCTTTCCGAACGTTTAAGCAGTAACACAACTTTTGGTGTTTCTTCTGGTGAAAACAAGGGGTAAAGAATAATCATTTCTCCCTTCGTGGTCTTAATAATGTTGAACCTCTATTTCCCTCATGATTTTATTTTCTTGAAAAAAGCTCAACACCATTTTCAGTGTTTGTTCGGGGATGATAAGAAGCTCGAAACAGGTATATTTGGCCCGTTTGCCTTTGTATTTAAAAGAAAGAAAGCCTGAACTTATGTTATTCGTTTTGACCTTAACATGCTTGGCACCTCTAAATTCAATATTTTTGAGGGGGTTTGACTAAGGTGATGACGACTTTAAGATGATTCCGCTGAACTTCCTTTGCATCGTTTAAAGTTTTCGATATTTTATTGGCCTATATAAGAGCTTGGAAAAGACTGAACTTTATATCTTTGCCTTGACCTTTTAATACTTATTACCTTGGGCCTTTCTAGAAGGGAATTTTCGACCTTATAAAGTATGCCGACAAAAGTGCTTTTTCTATAAAAAAAAAGACCCGAACTTTTGATTTGATCCATTAACAATGTCTTGATTGGTACTTTTTTTTTGGGGGGGGGGAGATATCTTGGACATGAACAAGACATATGATTTTGTAAAAAAATTGCCGAACTTCATATTTTTTTCTAGCGCCCTCATAGTTCTCGGTATTTTAGAAGGCTTGGGAGAGAGGCGACTTCAGAGAAAATGTCAAAATTTTGACTTACGTTGGGTGCTTTTAAGCGCTAAGTTTTTTGTGATATTTTCGACCCTTTCTAAGGTTAAAACAAAATGTTTTGGCTTTCAAAAACATTTGAACCATACTTTATGCCTATTGACCTTTTGCTATCTCAAGGTATCTTTCAGTGATTATGACGGGGCTCACTGTTTTCGGTCTTTTTGTTTCTTCTGAGGCGATAACCAAATCCCTCCTCATCTTATGGCTCGACTAGCGTGGACCCCTTTCTCTCATCAACAATCCCATTTTTTGGAAAAAAAAGCTTTACACCACTCTCGATGTTTTTATCGGGGATGCTAGGTTCACGACAAATACACTTCACACTTTGTTCTTGCATTAAAAAAAGGCCCGTAGAAACTCTTTTTTGTTTTGATCCTCAAGTTCGGTGTTTTGCTCGGTTTGGTAAGGGTCAGGATGAAGTTTGAAGGCCCAACTCTACCCATTCTGCGAATGCTTCAGGAGCTGGTGTTGGGAAAACAATCTCAAGCCTCTTTGGAGTTTTTTTTTTTACTTCAAATTTCGGCCCTTAGCACACAACTCCCCTTCTCTCTTACGTGAAGCAAGCTAACGAAGGGGTCCGTGTGTGAGACGGGGCGTAGTGTGATACACACAACACTACACTTCAACCATTCAACTAAATACAAAAACTAAGTAGTGCAACTATATAAAAGGATTTGAATAGTCTTAAACACAAGGACACAAGCCTTTTGTAGATTAAATTAAGAAACCAATACAAAGCCACAATCTCCAACTTTGAGTAAACTTGCAAATATAAATTTTGCAAACTTGTTAACAATAATTTTATCTACCTTAGCCCACATACACAAGATATTACAAGCTAAATGTGATAGTTGCATTTGAAACTACAACTACTAACTTAACATCTACTACAATACAAATCGTTTAGTAAATATTACACTATATTCCAACTCATAAAAGCACAAATAACACATAAGACATAACATTTTGACAACAATTTGAGCAACAAAAGAGGCATACTAAATTTATTGAATGAGTATTGAATTCTTAATCCTCCATAATGACTCATCATCTTTGATAAAGTGCTTAGAGCACTTATTTTTGAGAAATGTGTTTCATGAATATAGATAAAAAAAGCTACCACACACTTCTACCCTAAGAATAGTTTGTCACGATGCAATGCAAGATTTATCACAAAATGTAATCCACTAATACTAAATCCCAACTTAGGCAATCTTTAGTTAGATTCGTGAGTAACAACAAACAATAGACCTTGTTCAAGGTTGTCTAAAAATAACCAGTCTATAAATAGACACTAAAAATAGCATTCTCTAGAATATGCTCATCTTGTTGGAAAGAATGATGGGCTAAAAATAAACTACTAACAAGTGACTCGAGAGAAGATTTTGATGAATTTTTTCGTATATTTAATATTTTGATAGTGGTAGATCCTTCAAAGATGTTTAAAATATGCTAATCTGAAGACTCATGCTTTGAATCTAATACACCATTCATTCTGTATGTCTCGGACAATCAGGTCAATGCATTTGAAAAGGACTTCACCACTTCCCCACACAATTTCAAGAATAGTAGTAATATACACTGTATTTTGTTTTGTGTTGCATTCACAAGAGACAAATTAAAACAGTAGTAGGGCACTCATCACTTAACCCTTTGTCCACTTTGGTGGAGAAAACAAGTGGCTAAACACACCAGGAATTGTGCCTCATTGCTGATTTTCCACCACAACTTAGGTGCAGATTACTAACATGTTTGCCACTTTCTTTTTTTACTAATGACAAAGTTTACATGTTGCAAAGCCAATGAAAAAGTGTGCCAACGCTTATTCATTTTCTTCAAACCTTCAATTCTTAGTCATTTCATACTTACTCTTCTATTCATATAGTCATCACCAGTCAGGAACCTAATCATTTTCGTCTAGAATAGTGCAACCTTTATATCTTGCAAGGGTTGCCAGCTAAAATCCACAAGACCATGATAAGACAATCAAACTGAGAAAGATTGCAACTGACATGGAGTGGCGTACAAACAATGATTAATCATTGACAGAAATTGACCAAAAGTAGTATAAACGTTGAGTTTGATATGGTTACAAACATGACACACCAACAGTTTTATGTTTAGCACAATGCCATAGCATCTGTTCGTAGTTATTTATGAACTTGTTCCGAATCCAAACCAACAATGTAGTGTGTCTTTTTAATTCCCTACACCTACACAAATGAACAAGTCTTTCAAAATAAAGGCACCTACAATTTTGGCACTAGCATTTTTTACCTCTTTATGCTTGTTTTAAACATCACTAATTTGAGGTTTTAAAGATTGCGACTGAGAATATTTTATGCCTGGGAATAGAGGTGATAAACTTACTAAGAGTGATATGTCAAGAAAGGGATACATTACTTGTCTGCAAGGTGTGGTTATAAAAATAAGAATCTAAAGACATCTACCAAATGATACCAAGAGATGTAATTTATCTATTTTATCTATCATATTTTTAGCAGATTATCTTGTCAGTTTTTCTTCTTTTGATGATATCTCACTCGCAGAAATAGTTTGCTCATAACTTTACATTTGTGCAGCATGAAGAGGGGCGAGCAAAAGGTAGATTATGGTGGAGAGGATTTGGGCGCATGTTAGAAGATATTGGATATATTAGAGAGGTAGCTAATGATGGAATCTTTTAAAACCATTTAGTATTAGGATGTCTTCTGGTTTGTGAGTGGTTTCTTCCATGTCTTGGTATTTAAGAAATTTTCAACGCAGTGAGAAAATATACTCTTGTTAAGATGCAATCTAAGATTCTAAAACATTCCATGGATGTTCATAAATCTATGGGTGTTATAGCATACTTTATTTTCCTTTTACAGACATGATTTTGGGAATAGATTTTCAGATCATATTCTTTTTTCATACTTCAAAGGTTTCTCAGATTTAGTGCATTAGCTACTGCATTCATATTCCCTTATTATGCTTGAAAATAGAAACAGAACTCAGTAAAAGGTTCACCCATATGGAAAAACAAACTTGTACCTTTGCTGGGCTCTAAAGATATCAATAAGCATGATGATGTGTAAAGGACGAATTCTTTTGGCATCAATTAGTGTCTCCAATGGCATAATGTTTGCACAATTGCAGACAATTCCTGCTCAAATTTCTCTACTTCCTCTTCCCTTGTAAACTTTTTGCTACAATAAGATATTGGATGCCATTGACTTAAAAGTTCCTCTAGAAACCCTATACACATTTTACCCAATTATGGAAGTGCTAAAATAGGTTCATCATCTGTATGTCTCTTTAGTGTTTGGAAATTTTCCTATTTTGATACAATCCATTGAAAATACTTGTGTTTCTTCATGAACAAGGTTACAGGATCTTTTATCTTGTAAAGTTGTTGAATATAGTTTATGTAAAAACTTGCCATTTGGTGAGAGTGCCCCACCTTGCCCAAAATATATGGAATAGGCCATTCCACTATAGCCTTAATTTTCTATATCTATCTCTAATCCTTCTTTGAATATCACGTGTTCCAAATATACAAATATACTACTTTGTAGTCAGCAAAACTGCCATAAATAATAAATAATGTTTTTTTAATAATAATTGGCCATGTAATGAACAATATGTTTCTGAGTAGTTGGTAGTTGCCCACAGTTGGTACTCTTAACCAACCGCCAGATATTATATATATATTTCATGGATGCCTTGGAAATAGGGACTGTTCTGAATTGTACACATTACATATTTTAGAAATAAAGACATATTTTTGGCCATGATTTGGTGTTATTTCCTATTATAATATGTTAGAAATTAGGATCTTAGGATACTAATCATTATAAACAAGATATAAAATAAATGCATTAAGAATCATAAAACTATGAAAATAACACATTACACAAGATATACATGGGGAAAACCCTTTCGGGTAAAAAAACCCAATAAAGCATCATTTTATTAAAACACTTACAAACGTAGTCTATCATAAAATAGACTAGAACCTGGGGACAATCCTCCAATACTTCCACATGACCAATAATACCTCTTGTGCATGGTGATACAACTGTTGAAATATGTAGCTAAGATCAGATTCTAGTTTAAGTTATTCATGTAATTGGGCTTGGGCCTCATTGTAACTTATAATAATAGGGTAGGCCCTATTTGGGCGATGGTTGTAACTTGTATAACTGACTGGTATATGTAACGTGTAATTAAGTGAGACTCATATTGAGTCCTACCCCAAATGAAACTTGTAATAAGCAACAATTGATGTAACTTGTGAATGGGCCTTGACCCATATTTGAAATGTAACTTGGCTCCTAAATAGACAAGGCCGACCAAGGGTTATTAAGGACATAGTCACCTATATAAGCAATGTAATCTGGGCGATCAAATATACAACTCAAGCATTCATTCATTCAGCAATCTACTTTTGATTAGCAGCGAATTTCTCCTAAGTATCAGTAGTGAATTACTTTAGTTAGATCAGCGACCTATCACTTGGGCGAATCATCCAAGAACAGCGATTTCTTGGTTCAAGGCTGAGCGAATCATTCTCCAAGGTTGCAGAACTTGTCAAAGGGTTGGCATATTATCCTCGAGGTTCCAGATAGATACTCAGTGAAAGCGAACTGCACTTCAAGGATATTCTGATCAGATTGTCTCAGATAAGTTGTGCCCTAATTGATCTATGTCTTGAGCAGACTAAGTTGTAATGTGCTTCTGTGTTTATTCTAATCTGATCTGAGATTGCTTGCTGGGTTTTTCACCTCCAAGAGGGAGGTTTCCCAGGGTACTGCTGTGTTATTCTTGTGTTGTTTTGTGCTGTTATGTGTTGTATTTTCAATTTCAGTTATTTACTTTCAGTCTGATTACTAAAAATCAACAACTCATCGTAAAATCCCCAAATTCGCACATCTCTCAAATGAGAGGGAACCTCCTTAAATATAGGAGGAAGGGTGACTTCACTAGCCACACCTTTTCAATAACCTCCATTCATAAATAATTAATAATCTAATAGTTATTAGATTATGTTTATTTCAAATGGGATATGCTTATAAAGCATATAATATATAAGTTTTTATAACCTTATATTAGAACATTATATATAAATGTTATAAGGGTATGACCCCTAATAATATTATGTTCTAACATGATATATTGTTATGTGATATATTTTTGTACTTGTTTACTTTGTGTAATATAAATTAGATCCCTCCGGGAGTAAACATTTTGGCATTGTTGCTGATATAAACTTGGAGATCTAAACCATCAAGAGGCAATATGGTGATAGGCAATGTTCAATTGTAATGGGCTGACCGTTCAAACAAGTATTGGTATCGAAAGCCGATGAAGAGGAAGACATACCAGAAGATCGACTGATCAGGATCTGGTAAACTTGTGGGAGGTATCCATCAATCAGTACGTTCAAAGGGAAACTCGAGAGAGAGAGAGGTCCCTGAGAGCGTCATTGGTGACAAATTGAAAGTGAAGGACTCTATCTTCGATTTTCTCAGAAGACTTCCAAGGTTGTTGGCACGAAATTTCATTGGCCTACAAGATCATTAGGAGGAAACGAACCAAGAGTAGCGTCGGAAGAAAATACTACAACGGTACAAGGAAAGGAAGTGGAGGGAGGAAGAGGAGCATGATACTTAAAAAGTGTTAATTCTTGTAACATTGGTCGTACCATTTCCGATACATGAATTAATTATATGTTAACATAGTGGTATACATGTTAACAATAAACTATAAATAAATATCGAATTAGGGTGTTTGCCACCAGCCACACCTCTTCTTGTCATCGGGCTGAGATCAAACGATTTATCATAAATTGCGATTGGTCAAGCAAATAATTTGTTTTGTTAATGTGCGGTGATATTAGGAGTGGTATGTAGGAAGAGATGTGTCTTCCCACGTGGGAAGACATATTTCTTCTCTACGTACCCTCTCATTCACTTAGATATATAACATGCATCCAACGGGGAGGATGACAATACTGAAATTAATAAGTGTTGTGCTTCCTTCATTTGCACTACTGCAGTTCGAAGTAAATTCCAGACTATACCTTTCATCTGTCCTAGCCTCTTGATCACAGAATTTAATTAAACTTAACAAAAAGGAACTTTGGATTGTGGCTTATGGTACCCGAGAGGTGAAGACTTCACGTTGAAATCATATACAGATGTTGATTGGGCAAGAAGCTTGGATGATAGAAAGAGTACTAGTGGCAATGTATTCTTTCTAGGGAACAATCTTGTTTCATGGTTTATCAAGAAACAAGCTTTAGTCTCTATGTCCACAGCTGAAGCATAATACATAGCAGTAGTGTCATGTCCCCTCCTATACCACTGATACCACTGTAATGTCCCTACTAGCTAGAGATCACTATTCCTACAAAACAAATTGTTAGAACACAACAAAATATATACATAACCAATCTAATTTGCAATTTAATTTAAATTACTTAATTAACACTACTCTCAATTCTTATCTAATAAAAAGGATATGAGTGCCGTATTGTGATATGTCCTTAGGCGGCTATGAAGCTTGCCTTCTTGGAACCCATCTTGGTTCCAAGCCATCCAGGAAATCGAAGGTTAATTCGATTCCTGTCTTGGATGTAACTTCTTACACCCAAGTCATCCAGGAAATCGAAGGTTAATTCAATTCTTGCCTTGGATGTAATTTCTTACATCCAAGCCATACCAAGGAAGACCATCATAGCTGATCAATTCCTTGCCTTGGATGATGCATCTCATCATCCAAGTCCATCAGAGGGGACCGGCCAGATCTGTCTCTTCTTGGATGAACTTAGTCAACCAAGCCATATATATGCATATAGATATTCAGTATATACTGCCTACCAGGGATTATCATAATCCCTCCATTAGGCTATAGGGAGGAAATTAGTACTATTCTCCATTCCATAATCCACATTTACATATTCCTAATTTAGCATGTATTCCATAACATATATTTAGAAAATGTCCATTATCAAATATTCACATTTATTTATTAACTTATATTCCTAACTATTCATTGATATGTATTCATTAACATATGTTTATACCTGTCCAAGGGGTTGAGCTTAATTGGTTAAAACACTGGGTTCTCATTGTGGAGACCCAAGTTCAACTCCCAATAGGGACATCTAAAGAAGAATTCTAAGTTATGACTCTTGGCCTTCCATAGGATGGGGAAGGTCTTGGGGTCAATCTAATCAAACATAATAATAATAATAATAATAATAACAATAATAATAATTCAAAGAAATGTAATGGGGATGGGGCTCCCTACTGTGTCCCCACTGGTTCATAGCTCCAGTCAAAAGCTATTAAGGCTTCGGCCAATTACCTATAAAAAAAAATTAAAAAAAAATTAAAAAAAAATGTTTATACCTATTTATTAACATCTAAAAACCATTCATTAACATATGTATTAAACTGTTCATTACTTATATTCATTACATATGTATTAAAATATTCATTATTTATATTCATTAATATATATATTGAAATGTTCATTATTTATATATAATAAACTATTCATACATTACCACTAATCTAAATATTGAAATGTTCATTATTTATATTTATTAACATATATATCTCAAACAATATTATAATTGTATATAGCTGTAAAATAGTTTATAGAGAGAAGCATAAATTCTGTAATAATTATAGAATATACATACCATTGGCAGCAACACTCACCAATCACCAATCACCGCTTTTCCTTTTATTTCCCTTCAATGTCTCCCCCTCTATCACATCGTAGTAATAATGCTATATTGTTGAGCCTAATTTTGCTGTGGGAATTTGTAACTGTGATGGTGTTGTTCTAAAATATTGACCGTTGAATATATGCAACCCGACTGGCCCTTGAATACTAATGCTTAACTGAGTAATGAGATTAAAAGATAAGTTTTTATATAGCTTCCTTAATCATGATTGATATCTCTGATATCTTATTGAAATATATGTAAAGTATATAATTCTCTAACGTATAACATTCTATAAGTCTGTTTGTGTATCCCCCCCCTTTTCACGCTTTCCTTACTTCACTTTATATCCCCGTGCCTTCCTCAATAGATGCATCCTTTGTAAGAGTGATATCCACTTAGAAAGGTCGTGGTTTTTAATTCAAAAACTAATCGTTGTCGAGGAAGTTATTCCTTTTCCTTGATCACTTTCTAGTATTTAACAAATCGCAGTCTTAATATTATGTCTCATAATTATTGTTGCTTCTTTACCGTTAATGAATATGAATATGTGCAGTACTTTCAGTCTGTAATTATATTAGTGATCAGATAATATATCATAAATATATTAATATTCTTTCTTAATTAATATAAAATTATTAATTAAATAATGTGTTTATATTCTTAGAATTATTTTATTATTTTATTTAATTATTATTTTAAATGTATAAAGTGTGTTTACCATTAAGAATGGGTAAATTATGTTTATAATTTATAATATATAAATTATGTTCATAATATAATATTAATTTATTTTTATTTGAATATTTCAAAAATATTACTAGTAAGAAATATTAATATTTTAATTAAATAATATTTAATCAATAAATTTAAAATAATCATTTGTTGTTAATTATTATATTAATTAATAATAATTGCTTTATTTAGTATATATATAACGATCAAGGAGGGGACATGACAAGTAGCTTCATGTTGTACTCAAGTTCTTTGGATGCCTCAAACATTAAAAGATATCAAAGTAGAGTATGATCACCCAATATCTATTTTTTGTGATAATACAAGTGCCATTAATATATCCAAGAATCCAATGATGCGTTCAAAGACTAAACACATCCCATCAGATACCAATTCTTAAGGGAACAAGTAGTAGATCAACAAGTGAAATGGAATATGTTACCACCAAAGAATAGGTTGTAGATATATTTACAAAGCCTATTGCCAAATAGACTTTTGAGTTTCTTAGACAAAAGTTAGGGGTGATACCTGTTGATGTTTGTTTTATGCACAAAACATTCAGAATAAAATACCAAAGTACTTTACCCTCTCTTGAACAAAATCACCTCAGATGCTAAGGGTAAGATCAACTAAAATGATTCCAAGGTTTCTACAATCAGGTCTTGACAAGTGGGTAACTCAATGGTTGATGTGAATTGCTGTTTTCACTTGGGGACTTACACAATTGTTCAAATCAATTTCTCTTATCATGAATGTGGAATGGGTGTGCTGATAACTTAGGATATGGCAATTTAGTTCTGGACTTAATTCTAACAAGACTTACTATTCTATTCTAAGCCTAGGAATGTAGGAAATGATGAATAAATTTAGTGGAATCAAAATAGGCAAGGTCTCACCATCAAATCCCATAGATCTTGACACGAGCTTAGTGCAATCATCTAAAGTATACTTCATAGATTTTCAAACTATTACCATCATGCATTGAGACCATCCAAGTTGATGCATAACAATGGATATGTAATAATCAAAGTTAAGTTTGCATAAATTTCCAGTTGACCACGCAAGGTGCACTTACAATCAACTAGAGGCTAGTGGTATGGATTCATAGATTCCACACAAATATACTCAACAATTCTTTCATTCATTCTAACAAACATTGAAAGAAAATTCTAATGTAACTTGGAGGAATTGAGAACCTTGAATGCAAAACAACACTTGAAAGACAAAATCACCATCAAGTCGAACAATGATTTATATTCAAAAGTTGTAGCATATACCAACAATTCTACAAAAACTCTCTCTTTCAAATGAGAGACAATGAGGTATATATAGAGTCTCATACAAAATGGATGACCAAGATTAAGACAAAATCAAGGGCTAAGATCATGCCAACAAAACCCTAGAATTGCCCTAATTAGGGTTTACATAAAAATTGGAGCCACCAACATATGACTCAATAGAAAGACACCTAGTCATCAAATAGGGAATCTACTAGAAGATTTCATCCTGCATCTCTCTCTCTCCTAGCATACTCCAAGAGTCTAGCTAATACAAAATCTAACTCCTCCATGGAAATGCTGGGTAAGGTATTCTGTTGTAAATCAATCATGTCCAACGCATCCGAGCAAGCATCCAAAGTGTTCTCCCAATCTAGCATGAACTTCTATGAATTATGAACATGAATCAACAAAGAGACCAAATCATCTATCTCACTCTTCTTCAAAGAGTCCAACTGATTGAAATACATGAATTTCATTTTGTCTTTCAATTCTACTAAGTGTAAACCACTGACTTCACTGACATCAACCCCCAATAACTCCTCAATTGAGGCAAGGATCTTCAACTGAATATCATGAATAGATCCTTCCATCTTTGCACAACTTTTTTGTGCGCTCTCATAAGTTGATTTCTTCATGGCTAATGAACAATACCAGCCATGGAAATCGTATCTATCTCCATTGTGTACAACATTCTCCCTGACCAATGTGGACTTGGAAATCCTTTTCAAATCTTTGAGGCATGGAATAGTCTTCTCTTGAATAGGTCAGAATTCCTCCAAACTCTCTCCAAATATTGTATTCTGAATATGAGCCCTGTTGTCTTGTCAAATGCTTGGACAAATTGAGTAAGGAAATTATCTGCTTGTCTCTTTGTGTTTTCAATCCATTTTTCCGCCTTCGAGAGTGTATCTCTCACTACCTCATAATGTGAATGTAGTCCATGATCAATTGCAATAGGGGAAACAAGGGTGGGATTCTCACGCCTTATCCCTGCAATGTACTCTCTAAGTTTGATATTCTCTGCTTCATACTTCTCTCTTTTCTCTATTTCTCCATCCAATCTTGCATTGATAGCCTTAAGGGTGTCACCAACCTCCTGAAATTCCTGCTCTTTTGTAGTACAGCCAAGGCCAACTGAAGTAATCTGGAAATCCATGGGGGTAGCAATATCCGTCATCACACCTCCAATAGGAATAGCTACCTGTGACTAAATCTCATCTCTCTTAGGTTCTTTCTCCTTATTGCTTCTAGCTAAGTAGTCATCAATGTCATCAATAGGTTGTGCCTCTATCATTTTCTTACTTTTCTCCATACTCTTCATCAGCGAATCAGGAATAGCGACCATCTCCATACCATCATTGAGACATCTCTCGATCAAACCCTCTCAATGCCGAGATAACATCATCATCATCAGGATTATCCCTGGTCAAATCGTATACATTCTTTCCCAAACTAACCTCCAAAACGACAGTAGGGGATCTCAGCTAATCATCATCCTCATTAGGTGGAGCAGATGTCGCTGTGGCATGTAAATCCTGAATATTCTCTGGCAATATCATTGTGTTGGAACATTGTTCAAACTCCCTATTCTGTTTTGGCACTTCAACTTCCTTGATTGATGAGACAGTGAGGGGCGGTGAAGGAATGGTAGTCTTTTGTTTCTTCTTCTTAGCCTCCTCAATATTCTTCCCTCTAGCCTTGACTTCTCCTGGCGTGTTCTTCCTTCTCTTGGGAGTTTGACTCTCCTCATCTGCATGCATCCGGAAATCACTGATAGTCCTTTGATCATGTTCGTAAGAGGATTCCTCCGGTTTCATCTTTTCATAAGTGAAGGTAACACCTCAATCAACTAATCTGTTCATTTGAATATCCACCCATGCTCGGGAGAAACTCAAGACCTCTCTCATCAACACATTCAAATCTATTTCTTCTGGTTTTGACCAATTTAGCAATAAAATCACCTTCTTCATTTCATTCTCATATTGTGGATGTGTATGATATTTGTCATCTAACACTTGATCAAGAATGAGGAAAAGTCCACACTTCCTCATGAAATCCACTAACATTCTGGACCACATTCTTCTCTTTACTGCCTGCTCGTCCATCAGGTTGGCCCGACTCCCCTGATCCTTCCAACTTTCTTATCTGGATCAAACCTTTCTCAAACCTTTCTCTTCTCTTGTATGTTGCAAATCGATAGAATGCAAGCTCCTCACTTGTCGTGCTAGCTGCTAAGGCGGATTGGCAAACCTCTGATGTCTTCCTTACTGAAATAGGAAATGACATGGTCGTTCTGTGTTTTTCCTTCTGGATAGAATCAAACTCCAGAAGCTGTCTCACCACTTCCAACAAGATCACTCTGTCAGAAGGATACCTAGGAAGCTTGTAGGGTTCAGATTGAAATCCATGAATCCTAAGGTATGTGAAAGTGGGAAACTGTATATACCACGATCCATATTTCTCTATCAGCTTCGTTGCCTCCTTGGACAACCTCCTATGGACTCCACCTTGCAACATTCATGCTATGTACATTGTGAATACATCATTCACCCTCTTATAATCTTCAATTTGATACATGTTCAATTGTGGATAGCACTCATAACTCCTAAATTGTCCTTGTCCATTCCCGACTTCATCTCTACATATCAATCCCTTGTATGTAACAAATCATGAAAGCAGGTACACCAAATAGGAAGTCATGGCGAATGACCTGGACCGCTCCACATTTCTCAGCTGAAAATCCAGATTGTCACTTATGATTCTAGACCAATTTATCAACGTTCCTTTTAGACAATCCTGGATGAAATCCATCCATTGTATATTGCACCCTACGGCATCCCCATCACTCGGTTAAGCAAGAATACTAAATCACTATATTCATCTTTGAAGTTTGTGCACATGAGTGACTTGGGAGCCTTGGAATGATGAGTCCTAGGCTCGATCATCCATTCCTTGTTCACTACGGTCTTGCACGCATCTGTCTTCTTCTTATATTTGTCTTCATATTCATCCTTAGTTATATATTTCATGTCTTCTCCACATGGAATTCCAAACACTTCAGCAATCGCATCCTCAACAAGGTAGGCAATGATGGCACCCTTAGGAGTCTTGATCATTCGGGAGTGAGGATCATAACATCGTGCACACTCCAGGATAAGCTCACTGCACTGTATGGATTGCGGAAATCCAACGGCCTAATAAATGCCACTCTTCATAATGTTCACATAAGTTGGGGAAGGAATCTGGTTTCCAATTCCGAACATATGCTGTCGCATCTGGCTCATGTTCAAGAAATGCATGTTTGTGTCTGTAATCTCCTTCCATCTGGATGAAATCTTGGATTCTGGATAGAATCCCGTCTCAACTATCTTCTGTTGTTCTCTCCTTTCCTTGAGCCTGAACTTCGACATCGTACTTGTACAAAGCTAGAAGTTAGGAAAATATTCCTGATAAAATTTCTGATTTCCTAATGATTTAGACAAGTTTCAGTATGGAAATTAGGAAAATAATCCACATTCTCAATATATTTCAACAATAGAATGCAAAATGTGACAAGGTTAGGGTATAAAATTTATTAAAATTAATAATTTTCAGACAAAAGTCTGAAGTCACCTCCTTATACTTAGGAAATTTACCAAAATAGAGTGCAAAGGAGTATACCGAATTGGAATTGACTAAGGAAAGGTGTAAAAGGTTGTGTTTCCACACAAAACTATGTTTGAAGACACTTTCCGAGGTCAACAATGGCTGCCAACAAATCTAAAGACAACCTGCAACTTTACAAATTAATCTCTAAAAAACATGTTGCGATTACACGAATGTGCACAAACTTGATGAAAATCGATTTTCCAAGGCAAACATGAGAAAATCTGATTATGTATATTGGGCTGGAAATAAAAACTTGGTCTGAAGACAAGTCTGAAAATGGAGTTTTCAGACTTACCAGCACCCTTAGGAATGATGATAAACTCAGAAAATGGCCCCGGAATGAAGCAAAAACGCTTCCCAAATGAAATCGCCAAGTTAGGTAGGTGGCTGGAAATGATAGTTTTCTGAGGACAGCCCCCATACAATGAAGTTTCAGACCTGCAACAACTCAGAAAAGCTCTGAAAATTGACTGAAAATGCCTTCAATCAGCCTTTGGACAAAATCACCTAGGTTGGAATTGAGCTGGAAATAAAATGTATGTCTGAAAATCGATTTTCCAGCCAGCAATGGAGGTCACATAAACTCAATAATGGCGTCACAACTCAGGTCTGAAAGGTCTGACAACAATCTCCCAGCCAAGTCATCACAAATGATGAAGGAATTCTCTCAAAAATGAAGGCAAATCACCTCCAAACCAAAATCGCCCCTCCTCCAAAAATGGCGCCACCTCTAGGAAAATGGTACAAGTCTGAAAATGAAGCTTTAACTCCCTCCAATGGCAGCCAAGACAAATCGGCTAGCTAGGAAATGGAGAGAAAAATGAACAAGGAATCAACTTCAAGCTCCAATAGTGTCAACTTGACACTACACAAAATTCACTAGCTGAAGAAAAAAAAAAATCGCCCGAGTATGAAATACACCTGGCAAATATAACAATATAATAATGCTGGCCTCTCTCTTTAAACTTGATTTTGCCTTTCACTTTCACCACACAAGCAATGTGGGATAAAACACTTGTACTTATACTTGCTTGGCAAAAATCAATTTGCTTCTAGAAGGTGAAAATTATTAAATGCTCATTGCAAACATTTATTAATTGTTTTTTATTTTTTAAATAAATGTTGCACTTTGTAAAATAAATTAAATTTGGGGCCCATTCATTTAAAATATTTCAAAATTTGAATCAAATTGGCTACTTGGGGGAAAATCTGTTAAGGAATTTAGATCAGAGATAGAGAATACAATAGTTTGGTAATATGTAGTGAGGATAGACTTTAATAAGATCATTGCAATGAATATGTTTTACCTCCAATGTGTATATATATATATATGTAACTCGAGCTATTAATCTTCAATGATAATATCGACAGCTTGCTGGTTCGTGAAACTGCCACAGTTATTGGTTTCAGTTCACAGCAAGTGTCGATGCCTATAAATAAAAGGATGAAGAGTCATGTGCACGTAGGGGCATGACTTCTACGTGGCTTATTCCACGTAGAGTCATGACCCTATGGGGACATGCCCCTTCATTCAATGTTGTTATATATTACTTGCTTCAATCCAAATGAAGCTATATCCTTAACACTCCCTCTTAGCAAAAGAGGATTGAATTTCATAATTAAGTTTTAAGGAACAACATTCTAGATATACACATTTATTTGACATGATCATTCACTTAGTAACACTTACTAGTGAAATACTTCATAGCTCAGAGAGATATGGATTATCTGATATCCAGCACTCTGGGACAACAACTACTTGAAGTCTTATCAGATTACAACCTTGATTCTAGTGACAATTGTAACATTGTCATTATTACAGGTGAAATAATTTTAGTATCATGATATTCGGCACATTCCGGGACAGTAGATTAATGTAGTCAATCATGATATGATTGCTATCATAATTTTGGACATATTTCAGAACAATCATTTAATGATAACAATTCAATAACTCATCATAGCAAATTTAGTATCAAGATTTCCGGCACATTTCGGGATAGCAACTTAATGTAGTCAATCTTGATAATAGATCAGGCTATTGTGAAAGTCATCACCTTACAATAGCAATCTTACACTTACATCACATGAAAGATCGTCACCTTCCATGACATAACACATACATGCAATATTGCATTCAAGATATTCATGAATATATCAATTACATATGATTAAGATTAATATCAGAAATTTCCATTATAATTTAGTCATACCAAGTTTCTCTCTAAAGTACTCCACCTTCAACTTTGCAAGAGGTTTGGTGAATATGTCGACACTTTGCTCTTCAGTGCTGATGTAGGTCAATTTGATGATATCTCTATCTACCATATCTCTTATGTAATGGTATGGGATTTCTATATGCTTGGATCGATTATGAAAAAATGGATTTACAGAAAGTTTGATGCAACTTTGATTATCACAATGAATCACAGTGGGGTTTAGGGGCTTCCCAAATAGTCCAACTAGCAATTTCCTTAACCATACTGCCTCACGTGCTCCCATGGAGGCAGCCATATATTCGGCTTCAGTGGAACTCTGAGCAACTGCTGACTATTTTCTGCTAAACTGAGATATCATAGTTGATCCAAGACTAAAGCAACACCCCGTTGTACTTTTACGATCAATGGAACTTCTTGCCCAGTCAGAACCAAAATACCCTTGGAGTTGTATCTCAACATTTTAATACTTCAGGCCAAGTCCAATAGTGCCATACAAGTATCTCAAAATATGCTTAGCAACCATTAGGTGAATCTTCTTAGGTTCGCACATGAAATGACTTAACACATTGGTAGCGTAACAAATATCAGGGCGAGTGTTTACCAGGTACATAAGAGATCCAATAATTTGTCTATAGTATGTAGGATCTTGTTGTGACGTATTCACACATCGCCCCATTGCAAATGGGGACCCCTACTTTTTTTGCGTTCTGGGGTTTGTTTTTCTAGGTCTTTTAGGGTTTTATTTGTTAGCCTTTGCATGCTGAGTGTTGCTAGAGGGATCACCTGGATAGTAGGCTCTGCTTGAGCTAGGTTGAGTCTTTGGGGCCTCGAAATTAGGGTTTCTTTGGGAGTCTTCCTTAGGGCCTGGTTTTGCTCTTGTTGCTAATTGTGTCTTGCTTGGTGAGTGAGTATCATCCTTGAAGGTCTGAGTTAGGTCGAGTTGGTGAGTGATGAAGTCTGGAATGTCATCCTGATCTTCAAATGCCTTGAAATTAGGCTAAGTCTGGAATGTCCTGATCTTGAAATTTGACTAAGTCTGGAAAACTGAAGAATCCTCCAAAAACTAGATTTTGCAATATAACTCCTGGATGTCCAAAACCACTCTCAAACATCCTGACATTATATATGGAATATAACTTAAAGTATAAGTCACTTATACTTAAATGTCATATTCCATAAAATGATCTTGACGGAGAGACCAAAATGTCAAATTTTGCTCCTGACCCTTCCAAAGGGTCCAAAGCGAATTTCACTCCTGACCCTTCCAAAGGGTCCAGAGCGAAATTCTTGAAAACACTCATTTTTCTTTTAGCAAGAGTCAGGACCAAGGTGGAGATGCATGAGGAAGGATCTATGTTTGCCTCCCAAAGAGGATGAGAGTTGGAAAAGTCAAGGATCAAACCCAAAAGGTGAATTTCGCTCCTGACCCTTCCAAAGGGTCCAGAGTGAAAATATTTGTAGCTCTCATTTCCTTTCTAATTTTGACTAAGTGTTGGTCTCTAAGGCATGTTGGAAGATAAATTAGTATGTTTTTGCCTTGAGATGGAGTTGGATGATTTTGAAGATCAAGATTTTAGCCTAAAAGAGAATTTCGCTCCTGACCCTTCCAAAGGGTCCAGAGAAAAATTCATTATATACTTTATTTGCTCCCTTGTTTTAGCTTGAAACCTTGCTCCTTTGATGAAGAATGATCTATATTTGCCTCCAGGAGAAAATTGAAGTTTGAAAAATGAACAATCAAGCCCAAATTGTGATTTTCGCTCCTAACCCTTCCAAAGGGTCCAGAGCGAAAATCCTCCTAAGGCTCATTTCCTCCCTAGTTTGACCAAATTTTGATTTGCAAGGCATCTTGAAGGGAAGAGTGGACATGTTTGGACTTTGGAAATGTTTGAAAGCTTTGAAAAAATGAAGGATTCTAGCCAAGAAGGTGAATTTCGCTCCTGACCCTTCCAAAGGGTCTAAAGCGAAATTCCTTACAAGCCTACCTTTTTGACCTTGCTTAGGCTTAAGACTTTGTTCCTTGCATGAGAATGATGTTTAGTTAACTTCTTGAAGTGGTTTGGAGTTGGAGAAATGAAAAAATCAAGTTCAAAACATGATTTTAGCTCCTGACCCTTCCAAAGGGTCCAGAGCGAAAATCTTCATGGACCTCATTCTCTTCCTTGTTAGGCCAAGTTCTTAGTGTCCAAGGCATGATGGAGGAGGGATAGACATATTCTTGCCTTGAGAAATGATGGAAAGCAATAAAAGATGAAATATCAAGCCTAGAATGAGATTTTCACTCCTGACCCTTCCAAAGGGTGCAGAGCGAAAATCTACCTAAGATGCATTTCCTTCCTTGTTTGACCCAATTTTGATGTCCAAGGCACGTTGAAAGAGAGAATGGGCATATTGAAATCCTTGGGGATGTTTGAAAGCGTTGGAGAATGAGGGTTTTGGCACAAGAAAAAAACTTTTGCTCCTGACCCTTCCAAAGGGTTCAGGGCGAAATTCCTTCCAAACCTATATTTTCAACCTTGCTAGGGCTTAAAACCTTGTTCCTTAGGCGAGAAGAGATGAAATTTTACCTTGCAAAGAAGATTGGGATTGAAAGAATGATGATTTTGGGCTAGAAAAGGAAAATCGCTCCTGACCCTTCCAAAGGGTCCAGAGTGAAATTGTGCAAAACCTATCTTTTCCCTCAAATTTATGCCAAGTCTAGTGTGGGTCAAGATTAGAGGTGTCCTTAGGCATGTCCTTGAATGGTCAATAATTATTAAGTTTGAAGGAATTGAGCCAAATGATGAAAATCGCTCTTGACCCTTCCAAAGGGTCCAGGGCGAAAATTCTTCAGCCACCTATTTTCCCTTGCAAAATCAGGTCAAACTTGGGTTGGATGTGAGAGGGGAAGTGTTTTCTAGCCTTTTGAGGTGAATTCAACATGAAATGATGGAAGAATAAGCCTAAATTAAGAAATTCGCTCCTGACCCTTCCAGAGGGTCCAGAGTGAAATTCTAAAATCCACCTATTCCTCTCACATTTGTGCCAAGCCGGGCCTAGACAAAGATGATGGAAGCCCTTGAGATTGCCCTTGAATGGATTTTTGTCTCCAAAAATGATGATTTTGGGCTAGAGGAAGAAATTCGCTCCTGACCCTTCCAGAGGGTCCAGAGTGAAAATCTTAAAATCACCTATTTTCCTAGCAAGTCTAGTCAAACGTTAGGTTTTCATGGCTTGGATGGGTGCGAGGAGACATGTTCTTGCCTTTTGAAGTTAATTGATGTTGAAAAATGATGGAAATTAACCCAAACCAAGGATTTCGCTCCTGACCCTTCCAAAGGGTCCAGAGCGAAAATCCTAGGATCACCTACTTTCTTTGCAAGACAAGTTAAAATTTTGATTTTTATGGCCTAGATAAGAGAGAGGCAATGTGTTCTTAGTCTTGGAGGTGAATTGAAGTTGAAAGGATGGAGGAACATGCTCAAAACTTGAAAATCGCTCCTGACCCTTCCAAAAGGTCCAGAGTGAAAAACACTAAAACTATCCTTTTCTCCAAATTTTGTGCTAAGTCAGGCCTGGACTAGGGTGAGAGAAGCTATTTGACCATCAAAAGTGTGAATTTTGAGCTAAAATGAGAATTTCGCTCTTGACCCTTCCAGAGGATCCAAAGCAAAATTCTGGATAGGCCCTGACCCTGGCTAGGTTTTTGAGCGAATTTGACCTTTTAGGCCTTGTGAAGATCAAACCAATGTTGCCAAGTTGGGAAATGAATTCAATGTCAAAATCACTATTTCCCCTTTGTGTCAAGACAAGATTTTGATTCCTAAGGCATGAAAATACTGGAGGGAGGTTATTTAAGCCTTGTAGGGTGAATTGAGGTAAAGAAAGTGTAAAATGAAGCCTAAAGAAGGAATTTCGCTCTTGACCCTTCCAGAGGGTCCAGAGCGAAATTCCCATTATCACCTAATTTGCCCATGTGAGAAACTACAAGGATGGATCCCTAGACTTTGTTGGACTAAAACAAGCATATGCTCACCTTCTAGAGGATATTGGAGTCAAAAAATGGAGTAATTGAGGCCTACCCAAGAAAATTCGCTCCTGACCCTTCCAGAGGGTCCAGGGCGAAATCCTTTGAAACTACTATTTTTCACCTTGTTGGGGCCAAGCGAAGAGCTAATTGTAAAATAATGTTGAAGAGAGGTCTAAATTGGGCAAAATAGCAAAATTCGCTCCCGACCCTTCCAGAGGGTCCAGGGCGAAATTCTTATAGAGCCTGTCCCTGGAAAGAATCTTGAACAAACTTCATTTTGATATCTTTTTGTTGATGATTTAAGGTGTAAAATACTATGTTGAAATGAGTTTATTATGTGTCCTTAATCATCTTTTGGTTTGTCTTGCAGATGAAAGAAGACTCGACATCATCAAGGACGACCTCCTCCAGTCCGGCATCAACAAGGATGACCTCCTCCAGTCCGGCATCAACAAGGATGACCTTCTCCAGTCCAGCATCAACAAGGACGACCTTCTCTAGTCTAGCATCATCAAGGACGACATCTTCCAGTCCAGCGTTCCAAGGAAAGGTACACCAACCATCCTGTATATTGAAGACAAAGGAGGTTAAAGCAAGGGTTCGTTGAAGAGGCAGACAGTTTGAGAAGAGTTAATTAAAGTTAGCTTCTCAGCATCATCAAATTGAATATCTACCAAGTTGCAAGTGTCAGACAAGGTGGCATCCTAGTCATCACTCCTCCAGTCGGATTGGTCCGCCTCAACGTGTCTAGATTCAATGTACGTGACTCATCAAAGATGGCACAAACTTCGATGTACCTACCCCGGTTATCCATTGGTCGAATATTCCAGAGAAGACACGTGTCCAAATAATGCAATTATTTCATTGGTCAGAATTGAGTTGGTTGTAACAAACCCTAATTAGGGTTTTCATTGTAAAATCTCGATCATTGATCTAAAATTGATCTGAGCCATTGAATTGTATTGAGAGCGCTATATAAGCCCTAGCTCCTCACTTGTAAAGGCTAATAGTTAGTCAATAGATAATAGTTAGTTCATAAAGGTTAGAATAGCTAATGATTAATAGCAAATAGAATAGTAGTTAGAGTAGAATAGAAAGAGAAGGCAAAGATTGTTGCCAAGATGTTGTTGTAAAAGACTTGTAAACTTCATTGAAGAAATGGTGAAATCTATGGGTCGATTCAACAATTTGCATGGTCTCTATACTTCTCAAATTTGATTTCATGTTATTAGATGAGTGGAAGAAATGTGTTTGATTGATGGTGAAATTTGTATATCCATACTACTAGCAGTTTGTTGATTGCAGACTCGCCTTGTGTAGTCAACTGGAATCATTCAGCTTAAGCTTAACTTCAATTGTCACTTCTTCACTGATATGCATCAGCCTGATGGTGTCTATGCCTGTCGCGATGATCTGAACATCATAAAGCTTTCCTCCAAAGATCGCACTAACCTTGTGGAGATGGTCGTGGGATGTCAAAACAAGACTTAAGTAGAATTTCATCAAAGGTCATTCATTGCTCCTACATTCTTAGTGTCAGAATTAGATCCTTCCCTCGCCCTCATCCTTTTTTTCCTTTTTTCAAAAATCTAGGCTAGTGAAATCCTGTGTTCAAGTAATATTTAAAGCAAATTAGATGTTCAAATCATCGAGTGTAAGTCCCCTTGTGATTCCAGCAAAATCACATCGTACCACAGAGAGCTTATCCACGAGTAGAGATCCTACATAACAGAACCTTGGAGTTACTTTGACTCATCCTTTGGCGAGATCTTCAGCAATCGGGAACTTTTTTCAAGAGAGGATAAGGTACCTTTAGGTATTTTATTTTGTGTTTGGTCGTGTACAAAATACACATCAATAAATCTGTAGGTTCTGAATCTACTACTTCACTTTTGAGCTTATGAAGATTTGTTTCCATTGGAATGGATAGAGGCTTATAATCTATCATACCAAATCTGGTCAGGATATCAGTGGTGTATTTTCCTTGATTTAGGAAAATATAATTCTCTTTTTGCCATACTTCTAGGCCCAGAAAATAGTGCAGTAGACCTAGATCCTTCATATCGAATTCAGCCACAAGATCTTGTTTGCATTTTGCAATGAGGTGATCTTCTCCTGTTATCAACAAGTCATCAACATAGAGAACAAGTCTTAACATGTCACCATCCGATATTTTGAAGTATATGTTAGAGTCTGCTTCATTTTTGGAATATCCTAGTTTGGAGAGATAACTATCTATCCTTACATACCATGCCCTGGGAGCTTGCTTAAGGCCGTAGAGAGCGTGTTTTAGTCTAGACACATAGAGATTTCTATCATGTGTAGCAAAGCCTTCAGATTGTTCTATATATACTTCTTCCTCAATAACATCATTCAAAAATGTGGTCTTCACATCCATTTGGTGTATCTTCCACCCTTTGGAAGCTGCAATGGCAATGATGGTTCTTACAGAAGCATATCGGGCAACTGGAGCAAATGTGCTTTTCAAATCAATTCCAGCCTTTTGAGAGAACCCCTTGGCAACGAATCTGGCTTTGTGCTTTTCAATACTACCATCTGGTGCATATTTGATTTTGAATAACCACTTTGATGAGACAACTGATTTGTCTTTTGGTCTAGGTACAATGTCCCAGACATCATTTTTTAAGATAGATTGGTATTCCTCAATCATTGCATCTTTCCAAGCTTGACATGTTAAAGCCTCTTCAACATTTGATGGTTCAGATTTTGTAAGTTCCGTCATGAGGGCAACATAGCATGATTGACTTTTTGTTTTCTTATTCTCTTTGAAGATTTCATCAGGTTCCACATTATTTTCTTCAATCATCTTTCTTGCCCATAGTGGTCTTTTCTTGTTGTTAGGATTTTCAGCATTCTCGAAATTAGGTGATTGAAGTTCATGATTTTCTATGCTATTCTCCCTTTGATTTTCAATTGTAGGATTTTCATCTGATGCTGTGGTTAGATCATCTTCTTCACTTAGAGATAGTTTATAAGCAACATCTTCAAATTTGACATCTCTACTGATTTCAATGGATATTCATCCTGGAATATAGACTCTGTATCCTTTAGTGGTTTCATTGTAGCCAACAAATATGCCTTTCTTCCCAGAGGGTTCTAGTTTGGGTCTCTTTTCTTTAGGAACGTGAATATACACGTGGCAACCAAAGATTTTTAGATGGCTTAAATCTGGTTTATTTCCTGTAAAGGCTTCTTCAGGTGTTATATTCTCTAGGATTGAATGAGGGCATCTGTTTTGAATGTACACAACTATATTTGAGGCTTCAACCCAAAATGAGATTAGATTTTGATCATGCATCATGGCTTTAGCAGCTTCGATTATGGTTTTGTTTTTTCTTTCTGCAACTCCATTTTGTTGAGGATTATAAGGTACAGTACACTCCCTCTTAATCCCAACAGAAATGCAAAATTCTTTAAAATTTTCAGAGATATATTCACCCCCATTATCTGATCTTAGAGTCTTTATTTTCTTCCAAGTTTGATTTTCCACTAGGGCCTTCAATTTTTTTTCAATAACACTTCATTTGATTCTTTGAGTTTTATGAAATAGATCCAAGTTTTCCTAGAGTAATCATCAACAAATATCACGTAATACGAGAACCCCCCTAGTGATGGTAATGACATTGGACCACACAAATCAGTGTGGACAAGTTCTAGTACAACGTTTGATTTGTGTTCACTTGAGGGAAAGGACCCTTTTGAGTTCTTCCCTAGAGTACATCCTTTACAAGTTCCAACATGATCAGATTTTAGATTGGGTAATTGTGTGGTAATTTTTCCTATAGAAGGTCGGGCACTAAATCAAAGATGTCCTAATCTTCTATGCCAAATTTCATTAGAGTTTGATACTTCATGATTTAGTGCTTGTTTTTGAGTATTACATAATTTGTATAAACTACCATCTCTAGATCCTATAGGAATAGCATTCTTTATGTTAGATTTTTTAGGCCAGAGTAGAACTTTATCTTCATAGAAGGTGACACGATATCTTTGATCAGCTAGTCCTGAAATAGAGACCAAATTCCTTTTGATACCTGGTACAAAGAGAACATCTTTCAAATGTAATGTAACTCCTGTTCTTAATTGAATTGAGCAGGTCCCAATTCCTTTCACTGGATAGGTAGAATTGTCTCCTATTGTAACTTCTTCAGTTGAGTGGCCTTCAAAGGTTTCGAATTGATCTCTAAAACCGGTTATGTGTCGAGATGCTCCATTGTCGATTATCCACATATGTTTGTTTGAGTTTAGTTCGCTTGATAAGGCTAAGAAAAATAGAGGATTCTCTACTTCCTTGACTTCAGCTATGGTTGCTTGAGCTTTCTTTCTTTCTGGGCAGAACCTGTGAGTGTGTCCAAATTTATCACACTTGTAGCATTGAATCTTGGAGAAGTCTTTGCTTTTGTGATTATTTCCTCTCTTCCGTTTGAACTTCCTTTTCTTTCCTTTGTTGCTTGTGTTAGCATGTAGTGGTTGAATTTCTCCCCCTTTGTTTGGACCCAATCCTCTTGTGATTAATCGAGATTCTTCTTGAGTACAATCATTCTTGAGTTGATCAAATTTTGGTAGTGTCGGACGAGTTCTAATGCCTTGAATAAAGGATTCCCAACTGGATGGTAATCCCTTAAGTGCTATTAGAGATAGCTCCATATCATCTATATGATTCCCAATAGTTGACAATTGGTCTTTTAATTCTGAAATCCTCATGAAATAGGATGTGATTGTTTCTCCTTTGTTCATGTAGATATGCATTAATTGCTGTTTTAAAGTGAGCAATCTGCTTGCATTATTTATTTCATATGAGTTTTGAATGGTCTTGAACATATCATAAGCTGTAGTTAGTTTTGAGATGGTTGGGAGAATGTGATCTTTAATAGCATCAATTATGATTTTCTTAGCCTTGTTGTTGTGTCTTTTCCAGGTTGTTTTCTTTGGCTCGTCTTTGGGCATCTTAGTATCTTCTTCTATGTATGCATCTAGCTCGAGTTCTTGAAGAATTGTTGTTATTCGAATTCTCCATGAGACGAAGTTGGATGCGCCTTCGAGTCTATCCTCCACTCTAACACTGTTCACCATGATTGATTTTCCTTGATTCTGAGTGCAAGTCTGAATTTTTTTTTAGAAAAGAGGTGTCACTATTTTATTATTTCTCTACCAACATGGCTTTGATACCATGTTAAGGAATTTAGATTAGGAATATAGAATACAATAGTCTGGTAATATGTAGTGAGGATAGACTTTAATAAGATCGCTGCAATGAATATGTTATACCTCCGATGTGTATATATATATATATATATATATATATATATATATATATATAACTCTAACTATTAATTTTCTATGATAATATCGACAACTTGTTGGTTCGTGAAACTGCTACAATTATTGGTTTCAGTTCACAGCAAGTGTTGATGCCTATAAATAAAAGGATGAAGAGTCATGTCCACGTAGGGGCATGACTTCTACGTGGCTCATTCCACGTAGAGTCATGACCCTACGAGGACATGACCCTTCATTCAATGTTGCTATATATTACTTGCTTCAATTCGAATGAAGCTATATCCTTAACAAAATCGATTTTAGTTGGGATAAAAAATCCCAAAAAAATCATTAAAAAATCATTAAATACCCCATCAAGGGAAAATCGAACCATGTAGGGATAAAAATCCCAACAAAAATCATCACCAACTTTGCACAATTGGGTCTAGGGGAAAATCGACCCCTATCGGGATAAAAATCCCAACAAAAAATTCATCACTTAGCACAAAAATCATCCTAGGGGAAAATCGACCCCTGTTTGGATAGTCATCCAGACACCAAAAATTATCAAAATCATCGCCAGTGGAAATTCGCCTAGGGTCTGGAATGAATATCTGCATAAAAATCCACAAAATCTCGTCACAAAAGTCTTGGTGGAAAATCGATCCATGTCAGGAATCATCATAAAAGTCATCTGTAACCTTATCCACACTCCCAGTGGAAAAACGTGAGCTGTAAGGAAAGTCTCCAACACTTAAACAAATTCTCAGTCATCGGGTGGAAAATCGTCCCTAGTATGGATTTTGAATGGTGAAAAAATAGGGCATGTCTGGATTACAGGGGAAATTCATGTCTAGTCTGGATTTTGAGTGGGGAAAATCATGGGTAGTCAGGAATATGAGGGGAAAAACACCTCTAGTGTGGAATTTTGACCTTTTAACCCTTAGAATATGAATTTTCATCCAGAAAATGATGATTTTTCCACTCAAAATCACTAGGAAACTTCAAAACTCAATAAAACTCATCTGGACTTGGGCAAATTTGCCAAAAAATTGAGTGAAACGCAAGGAAACCTATCGGAATAAAGTGCAAAATCAACCTGAATAACTTTCTAGGAGCGAGAAAACAACTCCAAAGGGTCCTAAAATACCTTAGCACTTAAAAATCACTGACGAGGACACTCAAAAACATGTTAACGCTCAAAAGGTCTACACTTAAATAAAATTTAGGATCATTTAAAATCTCAACTTTACGCACTTGATCCTATAACTTCAAAAACCCTAAATGACAATAGGCATGATCAAAACTCCGAGACTCGGGCACGGGAAACTCAAAATTGCCCACTATGCTGCCAAAATCCTAAACTAACCAACGCGGAAAGCAGGAAAAGAGGGGGGTCCCCATTTGCAATGAGGCGATGTGTGAAAAGGTCACAACAATACCCTATCCTTCCAAGGAGAACTTTACATAAAGGGGGGCTCTTCATTGCACTATCATTCAACTCTATAGATGCCTTTGCCACTGATGTTAGAGGGGAGAAGATGAGTAAAGGGAAGCATTAGAACAAGGGGGGGCATTGTCATTGTATATTCCAGATCATTTCCTTGAGAAGTTGCCATCAATGACAAAGGGAGATAATGTTGGAAAATTTTCATTAATGCCATTAATGAGTTTTGGACTTTAGCTTAGGAAGGTCGATTCTAAATAAATATGCTCAACATATGCCTAACTTTATGAGATAGCCGACTTGATTATGGTTCAAGAGATGTGATTTGGTTATGATTACTATGTCTTGTTCATACAGCCATAAAAAAGGAAAATCAAGATATCAATTATCTTAAGATTATGATAGAAGCAAGTTCATAAGAAAGTAAACAACCCGTGTTTTCAAGTGGTGTGACTTGTCTCAAGGTATGACTCTTAAATTATTTTGCTACCAAACTTATCCATTGTGTGCAAATTGACTCATAACAAAACAATATTGACTAATTTGAAATGGTGCAATTTATTTGTTAAACTTAAAAACAAAATAAATATCAAAGAGTATGTCTCTTAGAAAGAGTCACTTTTTTAGATAAAGGGATGTAATGTCTCGTTTTAGGAACGATGCAATATAACCACAAAATGTAATGCTCTGATACCACTTGTAATGTCACGTTAATAGAGTAACCTAGTTTTTTGGGATGTTTACCTAACTTTTCCATCTCTCTCTATTTAATGATTGCAATTAAACCAAGTAATGGAAGTTTCACAAGCTATCAACTAGTATTTTTGATATAATGATATAACCGTATGCAAGATGATATAGAATTTATAGCAATATCTGATATACAAATATGAAATGTGCTATGAATGGGATTACTTTATCACTTATGGTGATAAAGAGATGATGCTATGTTTGATACAAACAATATATTAATGCAATCGATTTATTTTGCTTTCAGCAATGGTTTGCTATATCTGATCAAAAAAATTGATCATGCAATGTATTGATATAGCTAGAAGAGATATGTTGCTGTTTCAGATCGATATTTGAATGCCTGCAACTTGATAATTGATGCTGTTTCTGATATGCAAGCTTTAATACTTGCAATCCCTTGGTGTCGTCTCTAATCTGCACGATATCACTTGCAACCTATAATGCCAATGGCACTTGCTCTTACAGAGAAGATCCAAATCTGGATTAATAACAGAAATAATACAAAATCCACGATGATTGCTGAAGTGGAATGGATCTCCAATATATAACGTGAAACGTTAAGAGTTGCATCTCTTGGACTCTTAAAAGACATGATGCTTCTTAATCGCATCTCTTCCCCATGTATATAGATGAGTTTATGTTTGTTTATTAAACTGCTTGATCGCACATGCTTAACATTAACTTGTTTCTTTATGACTCCTTGCTTGAATGCAAATCGCTGCAACCCAATTCTTTAATATTCTTTGCCTCCTTTCATATGTGATCGATTAGCTTCCTGATTAATATGAGCTTGCTGATGACTAATTATTATCGAGTCCCTCTAATTATTATATCTTCCCCACTTGCATCCCTTGTTAATTGCTATAGTATGATTCTCTGTTTGTCGTCGATTAGACATAATCATTGTCCAATCATTTTTTTGCCATTCCATAAGATCATTAATTGTTCAATCCTTATCTTTGCTGATTGTCTGTCATTATCATGTTTCTTCATATGCCTTGCTATATCCATGCATATAGCTTCAGTATGTCGTATGCTCTTAAGACCTTCACTTCTTGATTAAGATAGCATATCAAACCTCTTGTCTTCATTGATTTATCTTATTCTTTATGCTTTACTTGGATGCTTGCAAGGCTTTATTCCTTATCATTCTTATCAACTATATAACTTACTATTGATACTATGTAGTATGTACACCAACTCTTAACTACTTAGATTGATCAAGACTACCGCCCTTGATCATACAACTTGTTTGTTGTTTGGCCAAGGCTGGGAACATTACAGTCTCCCTTGTTGTGATGTTTCACACATCGCCCCATTGCAAATGGGGACCTCTACTTTTTCGCTTTAGGCTTAGAGTTTTAGGTTAGTTGTCTTGGCTTAGTGTCAATCTCTTAGTAGTTTGCCTTTGTGTAGTCGGCATTAAATGCCTATGGTTATATTTGATAATATTTGTTATCCGACAATGTATTAATTAATTTTGTTAAGTGGGTTCTCACTCTCGGGTAGTTAGGTGTCGGTTGGTTGAAGGTTGTGTACCTCTCGGCAACCGTCGGGTCCTTCCTTTAAATATGTTATGTACGACCAAGGAAGGTAGTATGGTATAGTCAGATCAATTGCAATCCTTGGCCAACTATCTATGGTCTTCTTCTTTGTAATAATTGCATGTGTGAATAAAGATATATTTTACTACTATGTCTAGTATGCATTGTCATGTATATTATTATTTCCTATATTTAATTTATTAGTTGTAGCGGTAAACATTTTGGCGTCGTTGCCTTAAAAGAAATCAGGTTAGCCCTGAGTGATTCATGTCCGTAGACCCCAATAAAGGTGAGAAGAGGCCACATGGTGGTCAAGACAAAGCGATTAGGTGATTCGCTGACCCTCGGCCAAAGGGAGCAAAGGGACGAGTTGGAGCCTGGAAGTACCCGAAGTGTTGAGAGTCGAGACGTTGGAGGTGGAAGTGTACAAGACACACGTGTGGCCGAGAGTGCAAGGAAAGCACCGGAAAGTGGCAGTTGGAACGGTCCACCCGGGTCCGACACACCTGGAAGTACTCGAGTGTTGGGGACACTGGAGGTGGATGTGTAGAGGACGCGTGCATGGCCGAGAGTGTAGAGAAAGCATCGAAACGTAGCGGTCAAAACAGTCCCCCAGCTCCAGTACACAAGGGAGTAATCGGGCAACAAACCAATTTGCGAGAAATTGTTCATCACTGAGGAACTGAGCTGAAGACTCCTCCAGTACCTTCCGAGTGAAAACAATAATGAACAACCAGGAGAAGCAAAATCTTCCTAAATTTATAGGGGATGGATTAGAGGTCCCCTACGCCATTGCAAGACGTGTAACGATATGGGAGGCGAGTGGCCAAGATGGCAAGGACTATTGGCTGAAGGCCGCCACCCTTTAGAGGATTGCCATTGAGTGGTACATAGACCTCGATGATAAGCACAAGGTGAGATGGATTGATCTAAAGAAGGCATTCGAGGAGGAGTTCAAACTGTTGAGGGATGACAACGAGATTGTAGCAAAAATCTATAATACCAAGTAGGGTAAAAATGAGAGCGTGCGTGCTTACAATCATAGGCTCAAAGAACTGCTGAACAAAATGGAGAACCAGCCAGTTGACGGGTTGAAGAAAAGGTGGTTCACTGAGGGATTGATCCCTTCGTTGCACAAGAAGATGAAAGTAGTGCCTTCATCCTCATATGCTGATGCTTACAATCAAGCGATGGACATCAAGAGTGAAAACAAAACATTCTCCCGAGGGAAGAGGAAGATCGACGATGATGAGAGCATCAAATCCAAAACTGTACAGGCCCTTCGGCGGGATATATTGAGAATGATGAAAGAATTGAAGGCCGAGAAAGGAACCAATAAAGATAATAATGAACTATGGTGTACTGAATGCAAAATTGAGGGGCACATGAAAGATAATTGTACTTAAAAGATGTTTTGTGAGATTTGCCAAGTGATGGGTCATTCAATAAAGGAGTGTCCATATAATTGGAAGACTAGAAGTATGCAGGTACTTTTCACACAGGGAGAGTCTAGCCCATCGAAACCACATAATGTATCGCCCGACGGCAATGGAAATCAACGAGGGGGAAACCAAATATAGTACGACTCCAAAGGACGTCCTATCATACACTGCCGGCAATGCAGCGAATGGCGACAATTTGCGAGAGACTACCAAAACAAGAGAGACAAAGTACAATTATTGTGCAAATGTTGTGGACCAGATGACCATGAAGACACCAACTGCCCTAAGCAGAAGGGTATTAATATGCTGGATGTGGAGGAACAAGAGGACGCAATTTTGGCATCACGAGAGCACAGACAAAGAAGGCAATGTATTCAAACTCTGGTATGGAGAAGGAATGAACCGAAGTAGAACAAGTGTTGGCGAAGGAACAAGTAACTTCCAATGGAATTGCTAGTACGTCATTGCGGGAGTCAGAGAAGAACATAGTTTGGCAGGTGCTACATACAACCATACCCATCAAGGTGGCAGACCTTCTTCAAACTATGCCACAACTGAGAATGGCAATTGCCAAAACAGTCATCCAGAAACAATGTAAGCCACGAGGAGGAATAGATGGGAAAACCACCACCCGAAGGGAATGAGGCTAGTGATCCAATGTTGTTGATGGTGAGCATCGAAAGGAAGTCACTAGTCATCGAGATGGAAATAATGGGGAAGAAGTTGACAAACACCATTGTCGACGGTGGCTCGAGAGTCAATGTTCTACCAGAGGAAACTTGGAAATGCCTTGGAAGAACAACACTGTGGTTGCCGACCTTTGATTTGGTAGGTGTTGACCAGCATGGAATCAAGCCATTGGGGATGTTGATGGCACAGAAAGTAATGATTGGGACACAACAATTCCTGTTGGACTTTGTTGTCATCCAGTTGCAAAAGAAGGGGTACAATGCACTCCTCGGGAGGGGATGGTTGATTGCTGCCAAGGCAAATCACAATTGGAAGCGGAACACACTCTTGATCGAGAGTAAAGGAAGTACATAATTGACTTGAGAAACCAGGTGGTGAGCGAGGAGTTAGCATCTCCAAATCAGAGTTTGAAGATGGAGAGTCCGATATGGATGAAGGACAGAAAATGATGGAACGTAATGAGGAAGGGGTGCTTGAACTGGAAGATTGCTTTGAGGATGAGACGAGTTCTCTGAATGGATTATTTCACTGACAGATGGAAGATTATGAAGTCTTCCACCCCGACTGTAACATGCTACAAATTGGCGAAATTGAGGAAGTGCGAAGTCCGTACACAGGCCAAGTTCAAACATTATGTATAGGAACAAGCTCGAAAAATTGTATGGGGTTAGGCCGCATGAGAAGGAGAAGAGAAGTTGCAGGAACCAAAGAAGCATTAATTGTTTGGGGAATTAATCGGCAAACCAAAAGTATAAGATTTTTTGAAAAACCCGGGGAAAAAACTAGAAAAAAATTGGATGTACAAAAAAATGTAAATTTTTTTGAAGAAAAACATTAAAAAACTACTTTTTTTTATATATAAGGACATTTCCATAGTATAAAGATATTATAAGCAAATAAAACTAAGTTTGGGTACATAGGTACAAAAAACATATAACAATAATAAATAAATACATTTTTACAACCTAACAACAAGAATTAAAAAAGTGTAATTATAATATAATCTAATAAATTAATAATATAATAAGAAATAATAAATATAAATTAAAATATTATATATTATATAATATTAATATATGTGAATTTGAATTATCAATAATTAGTCATTATACTATAAATATAATCTATTCTGAACACATAATAATCATATATTATTAAACATTTATGTTTATTATTATTTAAATTATAAAATATAAAATATTAAACTATTAATCTATTACAATGTATATTTAATATTTTAAACATTTACTAAATATTATAAATTGAATTGTGTATTATAATAACTATATTAATAAATTAAAATATGTATATAATAATAAATAATAAATATAAATTAAATTATTATATATTATATAATATTAATATATTTTAATTTGAATTAACAATATAATATTAATAACTAGTTATTATACTATAAATATTCAAAACATATATAATAATCATATATTATTAAACATTTATATTTATTATAATTTAAATTATAAAATATAAAATATTTTAATCTATTACAATCTATATTTAATTTTTTAAACATTTATTAAATATTATAAATTAAATTATGTATATTATAATAATTATATTAATAAATTAAAATTATGTATTCTAATTAACATATAAAATTTTTAAAACCTAAAACTATTAAAAATAAATCTATTTGAAACAATTAAATCGAATGTCAAATAAATAAAAAAATAAAGTTATTGCTCACAAATAGTAAAATAGAATTTACTAGGGGCAACGTGAATCATCCTAGAAACCCCACAGCAACAAAAAAAACTTAGGTTTTTCATTCTTTCACTTCGATGTAATAATGTCCTCTTTTTAGCAGTCACGTGGTGATCTGTCGTTAGCCCATCTTGTCATGGTCCTAAGGGCTAACTAGAACTTTATAGGGATCAGTGCAGGATTTGGCTCAGGGGATTTCAATTTCAGGGTAATCAGAGGTGTTTTGACAAGGTTTCCAGATACTTAGTATTTATAGTAAGTCAGTTGTGGCTCAGTGAATGGTAATATTTGAAGCTTTTTTGGATGTCTATATTTTGGTGCATTTAATTCTTCAACAGGATTGCTAATTTAATGAGCCATTAATTAATTGGGCAATTAAATTAAAAGTTCCTAATGTTAAATTTAAATATTTAATTGTAGTGATTAATTAATGCTGCGACTAATGTTTAAAGTGAAAAATTAAAAGTTCCCTTTCATTTTGGAGACATAAGGGATATTAATATTTTATTACAACATTCTTTAATCCCACATTTATAGTGCTTTGGTAATTGTGCCCAAATGGAGTTATAAATATGAGCTTTAAATGTTGGCTGGGGTATCTTGGAAATTGTGTGTTTGAAGTTTGTGTTTCTGGAGTTTATCTCTAGAATAATTTCAAGCTTTTGGGGACGTACACCCTCAATCGTAGCATTTCCTATGCCTGTGAAAGACCATGTTTGGGGAATAAATCAAATTCGCATTGAAGGATTGGTGAACATTGGCTTTCACAATTTGGGTTATGAGGTCACTGGACATTGTGTACATGGCGATTATTTTATTTTCAGTGCTGTAGCTCATCATGGCAGATTATACGAACTTGGGAGGGAAAGCTTGAACACATCTTTTCCCAGCATTAGTTACAACATATGGGAGAGCCTCCAGTGTGGCTTACTGCCGCTGTGACAAGCAACACCAGCCATCTATGACCACTCGACTTCTCAGTCGCTTACCAAAAACGCAGCTAGCAATAGGTGTAGAGGGGAATCGTGGAGACAGCCGCCTAGCTTGTGCTTAGCAGCCGAACTTTTTGTGATTGGGCGTGAGTGTATGAAGATGCGTGGGGTTCATATTGCAGCGAATCACACAAATTGCATCTGGGACTGAATACACTGCAGCAAGCAATAACTGGTTCTGAAATTGTCTTGTAATTTTACTATGATATATGTTGTTGGAGTTGCGTTGTTTGAATGATAGAAGCAAAGGTTCAATTTGTAATTCTAGAGTTTGAAAAAAATGTTAATTCAGTGCTAGCCTTGGTTGCTAGGACATTTGTACTTAAATTTGTGTGAGTGTGCTGCTATATATAAATGTTGGAATGTCATGAATGCTACAAGCTATGAAACCACAAAATGCACCAGGTATCAACATAACCAAGAAACACTTCATTAAAGGAAAAAATCAGTACATAGGTTACATGCATAGCAACTGTCTGACTAAATTCCTCAAAGATTATTTGGGAGAAATTTGTAGCAAATAGGGACAGCCTCCTACATTCGATTTGCCTTCTTTCTCCTCTATAATGACTCGAATGGTCTATCTCCTGTCGCGCGACACTATAAATAGCAGATCTCGTGGCTTATTTGTCCATTTTCGCGGGCATTTTAGGGTTTTTGTGGGCTTTTTAGGGATACTTGAAATGCTCACAATTTTTTTCTGATTAGACGTGTGATTTTTTCGCGATTAAAACGTGATAAAATTGTTGACCTGATTTTGGCGATTTTTTGGGGGGAAAAATCAAAGCCGATGGCGATTCTCAATTAATCGCATTTGATCACGATTTTTTCTAGATATATGCTTCTGTGGCAGGAACAATGAAGGAAACTGGGAAGAACGGCATATGTATGCCATACGAGGGTTGTATGAGAAAAGGCTATACAAGTTGAAAGCACATCATCCATACAACAAATCCGTACGAAATTTGGAAGCACACCATTTACCTTAGAAGGGTCCATACATCATATGAAATACTAGCCAAATAAGGAGTGAAGATTTGGGGTCCGAAGGGTTTTGTACCACAAATCTGTACAGAGGCGAAATTTAGAAAAGCCACACAGACAAACCGTACGTTGTTAGAGTCAGGGGCTAGACGAAGGGAATAAGGCTCAATCCGTACAAAGGAATCTGTACAGAAGGAGACACAAAGGCAAGTAAAGACCAAGACGTCATCATACGAACACGAGACATTTCGTACATTAGTGACCAAGATAACATCACATCAAACTGCTAGGAGGAAATTGTCACCATACAGACATCAAACCACCAAGAGGGAATCGCCATTGTACGAACATCAAACCACCAGGAAGGAATTGCCACTGTATGGACACCAAACCACCAGGAGGGAATTGCCACTTTATGGACACCAAAATCACTAGGAGGAAATTGCCACCAATACAGATATCAAACTGCCAAGTGGAAATTTCGTACAGAAAAATTTATTGCCGAGAAATTGTCATACAAACACTAAGCTACCAAGAATTTCTATATAGCCGACTGGTTGAAGAGAAAATTACATACGGATAGGACCAAAGGAATTCGCTGGGTGAAGGGAAATTTCCGTACAGATAGGATGGAAGGAATTCGTTGGGTGAAGGAAAAATTTTGTACGGACTGGATCAAAGGGATTGGTTGGGCAAAGGGAAAAATCCATATTGGCAAGATCGAAGGGAATTGCTGACCGAAGGAAAAAAATTGTACGGACGAGGACGAGATGAGACCAAACCATACCCTGAAGGGATTGAGCAACTTGCCAACTTGTACAAAGGGATACAAAAATTGAGTGCCATCAACCTATATATGAACATAGTCGTACAGACACGGGCACGGGGTGGAAGGTGGTTCGTACGTCAAAGGGATCAAGCCATACAGATACGTACATGAGGAGCATCAAACCTTGCAAAGAGTGCATCTAGATTTGGACGTACTTAAGGACAAGCCTAGGTCGTACGAGTCAGCCATTGAACCATACAGGTACATAGGTGTGCAGGTCGCACATGGCGAAGAGTGAACTGTACATGTTATGTTTCAGACTGTAGATAATTTGTATCAAACTATACTTGATGCATATGAAGCCATACTTGAGGTAAAGGGAGTCGTATGTGGTCAAAAGCATGTGGTAGGATAAGATAAGATAAGATAAATTTATTAATTTCCAACAAAAGACCACAAAACGGGACAAAGGGACTGCCCACAGCCAAACAAGGAGGCCAGCCCGCAGTAGGGACACCAAACGGTGCCTGAACAAAAGCAACAAAGAACAAAAGACAAAGAAAGCAAGGAAAGAGAGAGAGGGGGGGAAAATCCCCCCTCAAGCCCCTTCCACTACAAAATCTGCACCGTAAAGAAGAACCTCAAGATAGACTCGCCACCCAAAAGGTCAGTAAGAAACCCAATGCCCTTAAGACGTTCCGTGGAGGGAGAAGAACATCATTGCAAGAGGGAGGCTTTCCTGGGAACCACCGACCGATGAGATCTGGAGGGAGAACTGAGTTGGCGCCTTGTGCCACGATCGGAGTGAATCTCAAGAAAGAAGGAAGTGATAAGCTGGCACGATTGCACAATGTCATAGGGCTAGCGCTGGGAGGATAGGTCCCGAAGCCAAACAACCTCCTGCATGTAAAGAGAAAGGCACCTTTGGTTTGTGTATCGAAAAAATGTGGAGAGGAACTATGCCTCATTGAAGAGACAGAAAAACCTGTCTTTGATCTCATAGTATAAAGGGCAGCGAAAAATGAAATGCTCCTCAGTCTTGGCCTCACCCATGGAACAAAACCGACAAATCCTGCTATCTCTGGCTAACTGATGATCAGTCTCAATACAGAGACAATGAGAACCCACTCTAAAAGAGCTAAGTGGGATCCAGAGAGAATGTGCCCAGTGATGTGATAGGTAAGAAGGATGTACAATGAGCCCATCACGAAGCTCCAAAAAGTGCTCAGCATAAATGGCCATCTTGGGGTGGAGGCCCCCATGGGGGTTGACCTAGGTGGTGTGGATGAACTACCTGTAAATATCCTCACAGACACATCGATTGAGCTCCTGTCTGGAAGGGAGGAGATGGTGAGGAGCACCCATAGAGTACTGGAAGGGAGGAAGACGATCAATCTCAATCCCAATAGAACCAAGAAGAGTAGAAGCCTCCACAAACCAACCAAAGGACATCAACGTAGCTATGGTCTCAGAGGAGCAGTAAGCAAGGTAGGGGTACCTGAGGCGCCCCTCACTTGTGTCGGCATAACCCTGTAGCCGGTGCAAGAACCAAATAAAGTCAAAGATGGTTCCAAGTCTGAGAGGGTGGGCTCTGAACTCTGCGAGAATAATATTGTGAGGTATGGAGTGCTTGCATCTAATGATGCGTCGAAGAAGAAGAACCTAAACCCACTCCGTAGAAGCCCAATCAGACTCCAAGAGGGACAACCCCCAAACAACAAACCCATAGAGAACAGTAGACCTAATCAAAGTATTCATGAGAGCCATCTTGGACATGGTGTCTTGGAAATGATGTCTAAAGCATGGTCTCTCGAGAAGAGCCAAAGAACCATAACCCTTGTTGATCCGTGGCTGAAGGGAGGCCTCAAACTAAAATGGGGGCCAAAGAACTTGATCCCTAGGTGAGAGGTCTTGAGGCAATTAAAGACCATAACCTTCGTTTTCCCCAAGTTGACCATCAACTGCCGAAGGTCACAAAAAGCTACAAGGCCATCCAATTGTCTCTATAAACCCTTAGGGCCCTTAGGGGAGGATGCTAAAAGGACCACATCATTAGCAAAGAGTAAAATAGAAACCAGGACATGGTGGAAATGGCAACCATCAGTCGAGAGGGAGTGCTCTAAAAGAAAAGCCTCTAGCTCATCAATGTAGATACCAAACAAGGTGGGGGAGAGGGGGCAGCCCTGCTTCACACCAATGGTGCTCCTAATGAAGTCGGTGAAGCCAAGGGGGGTCAAAAGATGACCTCGAACTGACTCATAAAGTCTCATAATGGCAGCCAAAAGAGTCTCAGAAATACCAATGTCTGGAAGTCTCTGGAACAGGGTTGCCCTCGACACAGAATCAAAGGCTTTGCAGAAATCCACAAAGCAACAGTACACCTTCGAAGAATGATGGCGAGCCTCCTCAATAATAGCTCTGAGAGTCAAAATATGATCAGTGGTCTGATAATCTGGTCTGAAACCAGCCTGACCCTATGCACGTATATCGTGGTGGTCCAACTCTCTAGAGAGTATAGCATGAAGAACTATGGCGTAGAGTTTGGAGAAGGAGTGACCAACTATAATAGTCTTGTAGTTATTGGGATCAGAAGTCGGGCCTGCCTTGTGGATTGGATGAATGATATGATGCGACCAAGATGGAGGGAATCTCGTGCTAACCACATGGTTGAATAGATCAGCCAAATAAGAGCTCAGGATGTGGCTACCATGCTTGAAGAACTCGGCCTGGAAACCCTCCTCATCAGCTGCCATGCTGCTATTCAAGGTCCTAATAGCTTTCATGACATTCGTGTGGGTGAAAAGAAGGCAATGAGCGGGAGCAACGACGAGGATGGGGGCCTGGCCGGGTATGTCATAAAGCGCGGAAGTATGGGAAACATGAGAGCCATGGTCCAGATCCGTGGGGTGGTGTGAGCAACGAGGGAAAAGGGTCCGCTAGAAGGACTTGGGGGAGTGGATGAGAGCAGCCCGCAGGGCTCTCCTGCGCTGGGAAATGAAGAGGCGTTTCTTGCTACGGAGGAGATAGCGGTAAGAAATTTTTTGCTACACAAAGTCGGGGTGGTGGTTAACAAAGGTCCCCCGCATGATGTGGTGGTGAGACTTGCAGTCCTCGTCTTACCATTTGTTCATAGGGCAAGACCGGCTCCTAGACGGAGGGGGTGGGGGAGAGGTGAAATGGGGGAAGGACAGGGGGGTAGCCTCCCAAATAGACTCGGAGAGGCGCTCAAACTTGACCACAACCGACCCGAGGGGGAAGAAAAGGTGATCTAGTGGGAGGAGCTGCCGAAGGTGGTAGGCAAAGAGGTCCTTGTCAGCATCATCAAAGCAGAAGGAGGTGCGCGCGGGGAGGGACGGATGGGCAGGCCGCTGGGGGGGTGAGGGGGAAAGGACTGAAGGGAGAGGTTGAGGAGAGCATGATCTGTCAAAGGGATAGGGGTGACCAAGAAGCAGGAATAGAGGGGATGAAGGAACCGCTGGCCAAGGCATACTCCACCACACAATGAAATCTCTATTTTTTGGCTTCATCAACAATGTTTTGGCGTCTTAAAAAATCACGAAAATTATGTGTGCCATGGAGTTCTATGTGGTTTTGAAGGTTGTAATTTGGTGTTGGCGGCAGGGGCGTTGCTCCTCGATCCCGCGTACGTGTTATGTTTCAAATCATAGATAATTTGTATCAGATTGTACTTGATGCATATGAAGTCGTACTTGAGGTAAAGGGAGTCGTACGTGGTCAGAAGCATGTGGTAGGAGTGAAATCTCTTTTTTTTGAAGGTTGTAATTTGGTGTTGGCGGCAGGGGCGTTGCTCCTCGATCCCACGTACGTGTTATGTTTCAAATCGTAGATAATTTGTATCAGACTGTACTTGATGCATATGAAGTCGTACTTGAGGTAAAGGGAGTCGTACGTGGTCAGAAGCATGTGGTAGGAGTGAAATCTCTTTTTTTTGGCTTCATCAACAATGTTTTTGGCGTCTTAAAAAATCACGAAAATCATGTGTGCCATGGAGTTCTATGTGGTTCGAAGGTTGAAATTTGGTGTTGGCGGTGGGGGTGCTGCCCCTCGACCCCATGTACATGTTATTTTTCAGAGAGTAGATAATTTGTATCAGACCGTACTTGATGCATATGAAGCCATACTTGAGGTAAAGGGAGTCATACGTGGTCAAAAGCATGTGGTAGGAGTGAAATCTCTAATTTTTGGCTTCATCAACAATGTTTTTCGCGTCTTTAAAAATAACAAAAATCATGTGTGCCATGGAGTTCTATGTGGTTTTGAAGGTTGTAATTTGGTGTTGGCAGTGGGGGCGTTGCCCCTCAACCCTGTGTACGTGTTATGTTTCAGACCATAGATAATTTGTATCAGACCGTACTTAATGTATATGAAGATGTACTTGGTAAAGGGAGTCATCATGGTCAGAAGCATGTGGTAGGAGTGAAATCTCTATTTTTTGGCTTCATCAACAATGTTTTTGGCGTCTTAAAAAATCACAAAAATCATGTGTGCCATGGAGTTCCGTGTGGTTTTGAAGGTTGTAATTTGGTGTTGGCAGTGGAGGCGCTGCCCCTGGACCTCGCGTACATGTTATGTTTCAGACCGTAGATAATTTGTATCAGACCGTACTTGATGAATATGAAGCCATACTTGAGGTGAAGGGAGTCGTACGTGGTCTAAAGCATGTGGTAGGAGTGAAATCTCTCTTTTTTGGCTTCATCAACAATGTTTTTGGCGTCTTAAAAAATCACGAAAATCATGTGTGCCATGAAGTTCCGTGTGGTTTTGAAGGTTGTAATGTGGTGTTGGCGGCTGGGTTGCTACCCCTCGACCCCGCGTACGTGTTATGTTTCAGACCGTAGATAACTTGTATTACACCGTACTTGATGCATATGAAGCCGTACTTGAGGTAAAGGGAGTTGTACGTGGTCAAAAGCATGTGGTAGGAGTGAGATCTCTATTTTTTGGCTTCATCAACAATGTTTTTCGTGTCTTAAAAAATTCACGAAATCATGTGTGCCATGGAGTTCCGAACAGACATTCATACACTTAGACAAACAGACATATACATTAGCAATTTGAGCTTTCTTAGTAATACATATGCAACCATCAATCAATATAGCATAGACCCACATATAATGACCAAGTCAAATTCACAATGCACTTCATATATATATATATATATAGGCAAAATTATCATAGCCAATAATGCTAACCAACCAGTAAATAATAATTAACCAATCATTAATAATGATTCTGAATAATAATTAGTAAGCATAATCATAATAGATAATTGCTCCAGTTAAAAGGGATATGACACAACCTCAATATTATCTTTCATTGTCTATTCAAAGTTCTGTTGCAAATTTCAATGCTATTAGACCATGCATCGTCCACATTTTCCAAAATCATGAATCTCATCTTTTTTTTGTATCAAAAACATATATCCATCTATAAACCTGAGTATCTTTATACAAGTTCTTTTAGCCAGATTCGTCCAAGTACTCAAGCTAACACACTTTTCAGAAGTCTAAGAGAGATCCACTTGGCCTCTGTTTGATGTTGGATAATTCTTCTTAGGGACCTGCTCAATTTTGTGGCCAATACTTTTCCTTCACTGCTTTAGAGAGCTCTTCCCCAGAAGAAGGGATACTTTGTCTTCTCAATCAACCTTGTGGCATAACCCTTGCTACTAACATCTGCTGTTCCCTTGAGTTTCAGAATTCAAACTGAAAATTCTCCAGAGCAGTTTAGTATCAAAAAACTGCCAGAATCTAATGATAGAAAGATTCAGGCTGTAGATTGCCATCAAACCTGGGACTTTCTTTTCAGCTTCAATATATCTTTAAAAAAATATTTTGAAGATAAGTACCTCTCAAAGTTGAACCTGAGGCAGAATCACTTCCACTTCCTGATTTTGTTTATTTCTGACCATTTGATTGTGCAAACTAATCAACGCCGTCTGTAGTGTGTCCACTTGAATCTTGAAAGGATTCATTCCCCGACTCTTAAAAGGATTTAATCCTGACTTGTCCACTTGAGTCTTCGCGTCATCCTTATTGGATATCAACTTGTCATCTAAATCCCTGCAAATCAACTTGTCACACACAAACGATCCTGGCTTGGATACCTAAAGTAGTAGATAGATTGAGATTGATGGACAGATCAGTATTTACACAGCACTCCCAAGAGCCCAAAAATAAATTAGAATAACCAAATTTACAAAAATGTATTTACTTTGGTTCGCAAATTGCATAATGCCTACTTTGAGTAGTATTTATTTGGACATTTATGGAAGTTTTTGGAATCTTTAAAAATTGTAAGTTGTAACTAATCACGAAACCTGAAATAAAACATCATGCAAACTACATATTTGTTTTCTAACTCTATCCTAGCATTCTATTATCAAAGAGCTTTACTTACTATTAAACTAAAATTTATAATCATACTGTGCATCAGACAATAATGGCTAAGTTGCTTCATGAACAGTCTCAAAAGTTATTTTGTATTTTGTAAGCTTCTTATCCATACGAAGGCTAAAGCATGTGAGTGAATCTCAACACTAGCACAGATCTAAATCTACCATATATGACCCTGTGGCTCTGTAACAGGCTGCCCTGTCCAAGGTTAGAAAGACTGATTTTCTTTCCTGTTTGAAGTGATGTTTAGTTGTACCTGGCGCGTTTGGTGTTTTTTTTTTTTTCACATTCATAATCAATGTTGACATTCAAGGGAAATGCATTGACAAATTTGACACAATTTTGCTTTAATTCAAAACTCCAAACTGAAGTACATCACACTAAAGAAACTGAGTATCTTCCAGTTTACACAGTGCATTCAATCAGCTATCTTTGTTACACAACTGTCAATTTAACACGATCAATTACACATTTCAGTATGGGGAATGTGAACTTGGTTAACTGCTGATGTAGTTCGATTTGAATCTTCACGTACCAGGGTCTGTTCGCTCTTAGTTATTCTGCAACCTACTTCCTTTCACCACGCAACTCAGCACTGATATTCCAAACTGTGAGCAACTCAGAATGTATTGAAGTTACCACCAACAACTGTTGTATTTTGGCTGGAAATGACTGCAGTAACTCCCTTCGCAATGATAAATCAGTTCTATTCCTCAGCTCCAAGATACAACCTGCCACACACCCGAACTGTGGACTCCCAGAGTGCTGCTGTAGACACAAACTCTTGGTTACGCCCAGCTCAGTGTATATAACAACTTCAACGTGCAGTAAATAATAGGTGCGGTTTGCCAGGAAAGGTAATCGCTCAGCCATGCAGCACACATGCACACTGTGAATTACAAAAAACACGCAACCTGTGTGTAAGACCACGACCTGTCCAGTATTCAAGCTACGCTCAGCTGAAAAGGTTTCGCCCAGTCTGCTTAATGCTACTGTTCACTTTGGCTACTGCCACTAATCTCTGCGATTATTACTCCCGCCCAAGAATTTCCACTGAAAACCAATACAAACTCTACGGTTTGGGCACACTGCAACAATGCGACTATCTTCTAAATAGGTTCAACTAACTTCAATACTCCGCTACATTCCATTAATTCTTCCCAGCTCTACGTTTTCCCTCCAGTAGGAATATAACAAGTTTGTAAATGCAAGATGATATAGCTGAAAGAAGAAATTCGCTTGCCACAATACCTTCACTGTAATTTCCTCCATTCTTGAACTTCACCTGTCATTATCTTCCAGCTCTGCAATTTTTCAAGTTAAAAGATTTCCCAGATTTGATCTCTCACAAACGTGGGAAATGTTGCCAATGAGGATGACGCCCCCAATAGCCAAGAAGATTTCCAGATTTTTTCCTCTGGAAACTCAGTTTCACCATTTCCAAGAACACAAATTCCAAGATGAGTTTCCAGCATTCAATGCCTTCATTTATCACTTCATTTTGGCTCCAATCCCAATGCATCACGAATGTGGGATAAATGTAAAATAGAATAAAATATTATTATCCCCTTATGTCTCCACAAAGAAGGGGTACTTTTAATATTTTCTTTTTAACATTAGCTTCAGCATTAAATAACCTCTAAAGTTAAATAATTAAATTTAACTTTAGAAACTTTCGATTTCTGCCTGAATAAATAATTCCCCCATTTAAAATGCAATCCAGGAGAATAATTAAATGCACCAAAATGAAGTTAACGAAAATCGCTCCAAAAATTTCCCGACACTGAGCCCAAACTGACTTACTATAAATAGTAAGTTCTAGGAAACCCTATCAAATCAACTCCGTTTGGCCCAAAACTGAATTTGCCTAGGCCAAATCCATCACCGGTCCCTGCAAAGTCCTGGTTAGCCTTCAGGACCATGGTAAAACGGGCTAACGACAACTCGCCTCCTGACAGCTAAAAAGGGGACATTACAGGCTCCTTGAATTTCTACTATTTCATACTATCTAATCAAGCAGTGTGGAGAAATTATTGTGATTTGCATGCAGTCCCACTGCTTCCCCTTAACCCTTTTCCACATTGAACAACATATCTTTGCACATTTATTGCATAAGCTCATGAGTGTTGGGGGTGTATGAAGTAGGGTAGAAAAATTAATCAAAGCATCTGAGAAGAGCAGTGAAGATATTGCTTGGCATGGTAGATATTAGTAGATGTTTGCAGTTATTTTGGCACGTTATATGGAAATGATAAGCAAGAATAATACCAGGTGTGAAGTGAGTGAGAGGAACAATTATTCTCATCAAGTTGTATTTTGCTTGCTAATGGAAAATGGGATAATAAAGAATATATAGTTATTTACTTTCTCCAGCACGAAGAGTGATACAGATGTTCTCTATTTTATCTGATATCATATTGGCTGAATGCCTCGCATGTTTATAATTGATTTGATGTAAACACCACTGGTTGTATGCACTTGTCTATCTAAATTTGTTGCCTCCAAACTGATTCATTAGAATATATGTCATCAGAAAGGCCATGCATTAAATATATCTCCTTCATGATTAACTTATGTATGCCTGAGTGCTAACTAAAATCCCAATTTTGCAGCCTCTATATTGGCTAGCATGGCCTAAATTTTCTATGTATCATATGTATGTTGCCTTCAACATCTTGGATCAACTCTTCAGGGCTTCTTTGAACATCAAAATTAAGTTTAAAGAAATGTTGTTGATGAAGCTTTTAGTATTGCTTTATTGACTTGATAACTAGACTTGTACATGACGCTTATTTTGTAGAGTTCTTCTGTTAGCTACTGTCTTGCTAACAAAATTTACCTAGATATTGGTAAATTTTCTTTAAAGAACACATGCCATTCATTCACATTTTTTTTGTCATAGAATGGAAATATTGAATCTACGGTGTTGCTAATTCAATTCATTTCATTCCTGTGATAAAGGTAGCAATGCAAAGAAATCAGGGGAAATTTCTCACGATAAAAAATCCAGAGCCTACAGTTCTTGGCCTAGAATTTTTAAAAGGATGTGATCTTCATCACATGTCTGCTAGTGCAGGAGATCATTCTTTGTCGCTCTTTCCTGAAGGTGATATGCTCCAGGCAATGAAAATGCAAGAGTCAACATCTGGAAATAGTGAATGGGGAAGGGGTTGGGCAGATACAGAAATTCGGCAGCAACGGCTCAAAGGTCGAAAGAGGAGAAAGAAGCGAAAAAGAGCATCAAGAAAGCCAAAACAAAATTTAAATACTGTTCGAGGGCGACTTTCTGCAAAGATATCAAAGAAAAAAAAATAAAAGTTGTCTGCATTAAAGGCTAACATGTAAATCAAACAATTGGAAAGTGTACTGGATATTATCTCATTAGTCTATTTTCAAATTCTTGAAAAATCATCACTTGTTTGTTAGTGTTTGACAAAATATACTGATGAACATCCCATGCTTGAGTCTTGACCCATCATAAAGCAAATTTTACTGCTATTTCTTATACCATGATGGGTTCTCACGGAAATCTGTTTCTGCTTCTGTTTGATGAATGTAATCATCGGAAAATTCTTCATACATTTTGAAAACGCTTTTCTTTTCTAATTATTTCTGGGCTCGAGCACCAGATATTAATAAAAATATCCATTTTTACCTTGAAAAAATGGTAATTTATAGTTGCAAAATGTGACGAGGTATGAATCAATCCTTTCTCCATATAAATTTTGAATTCTGCAAGAGAGGATTCTACTGAATTTGTCTTGCAACTGATTGCGGCTTTCTTCCCTTCATAACATATATCAACCATTTAGGTGTTGTATACATCTAAACTTTTAATATCCATGATAGAAACCGCAAACTTGTTATATATTAGATTGAGAATCACATAACTACATTTCAAAATAAAACATTTTTTATGACCAATTATCATGCTTGAAAACATGTAATGGTTTGTAGGTGCAACTAATTTAACAATTTATTCTTAACTTAAAATCCTCTTCCAACATTTTGTCTTTTTCAAGCAAAACTTGGTTATATTCTTCCAATGGTCAATTCCCATTTTTCCTTGGATACAACCTTTTCGAAGCCTGGTAAATGGTCATGAGTTAATTCTTAGAAAACCTTGTGCACAAACTTTTTAATTCAACCTTATAAATTCATTCTCTCCTTTCATCTGAATCTTCATAGACTATATTCTTAAGAACAATCTTTAGATTTTATTCGTTAAGTATAATTTCAAGACTGAAATTCAATGCCATTCATGTTAGATTATGACAACAATATAAAGCAAATCTTATCTCATTTAATTTCATCTCATAAAAATTATTATTTCCTTACAACAAGATTTTTTTTTTTCGTAAGTTTGATGATACTGCTATGTGGGAGATATTATAGATAATTTTGTAGTAGTGAAAGATATATATAATGTGTAATCGTAGCTGCTGCATGAAGATTGCAAATTTTTCATTAAGCAGTAAGAGTAATGATACTTTGCTCAATGTATGTTTCTTTGACATGTTGTCAAGATTTTACCATGTAAATCTCTATCTTGTTAAATGTTCTATTTTATCTTTTTTTAAATTTCTTTGCAACTAATTTGAGCTACCAATTTTAGTGATTTTGTGTACTCCGTTTTTCAACAACTCATTTGCCTCATCTTCAAAATGCAATCATAGATACATATAAGAAATGCATTCATTTTATATATGTTCCACAAGACTTTGCATTCTCCAAGAATATTTGTGCTGCATTATCTCCAAAACAAGCTATTTTCTTAAATGCTGGATAAGCTCAATAAGTCCTTCCATATCTTATAAAAGTTTTGGGTAAAAGCACTAACACATATTTCCTCGATTCCTTTTCAATTTAATCAATATGTACTTGCCTATACTTTGAAACATATCTACTATCATTAAATAAAAATTGGCATATCTATTTCTAGAAAAAATTAAGATATTGAGAGACCATTTTTCACGTATCTATTTTGTTTAAGATCACAACATTTTTTATCTGAAATCCTTAACTTTGTAAACATGTAGAAGATTGTGTGTGTATGTATATATGTATGTGTGTATGTATATGTATATCTATGTGTATGTGTATGTGTATGTGTATGTGTATGTGTATATGTATGTACGTATATATGTATATATGTGTGTGTGTGTGTGTCTTTATTTTGATTACTTAAGAATTATTGTAAATTATAATGCCATTGAGATGGTGACAATGAATTGTTCTCAAACTCTAGTTGTGGCAGTGAGCACTTTTAGCAATGGTGACAATGAGTTAGAGGATGTTGATGATGATGATCCTAATGATGGCTTTCCTGTTGAAGATGTTTGGGTATAAAGGCATTGAGGAGGAGGATGTTTGGGTACATGAAGGCATTGAGGAGGAGGATGTTTGGGTACATGAAGGCATTGAGGACAAAATACCTTTTGTTTCCACTACAACCCTATCATCCTAATGGCACAAATCCTAGAAAAGGAAAGAAATTCCTATTCTTTCGATGGCAGATTTGCCTCAATTTTTGTTAATAATGGAGACTTTGATGTTGTTTTTGGGGATGTTTGTGTGAGCAATTAGGTTGAAGTGGAGGATGAACTAGGTATTCATTTTGAAGATCATTGGAAGGCGTAGGGGCATGAGTTGATAGGAAGAGTGTGTTAGAAATCCAAAATGGTGTTTCTTTTTTGGGTTTGCATAAATGCTTTCTTCTCCCTACATCTGTTGAGGACATGTCTTTTGTTGAGGAGGGTGATATTGCTTTTCTTTTGAACTCTTATTGTTCTTGTTTCATCTCCTATTGTTGTTCCTATTTCTTCATCTCTTATCATTGTTCATGGTATGACCAGTAGGGATTCAAAGGAACTCTATGAGATGGAGGTTAGTACATTGATGGATTTTGATGCTCCAAGACGATAGTTAGGTTATGCCCACTTGTGGTTGTTGTGAGAGTTGGTAAGGATGAATGCCCTAGGATTTCTAAGGAGGAGGAGGTGGAAGGTAGGTTCAAATTGATATTCTTAAATCGACTACTTGCTTAGAAATTCGCTTCTTGAAAGATTCTATGGCATTTGTCCTAACATTAATACTGTTAGACAATGGGTCTTTGTAATTGGAAACCAAAAGCTAGGTTGAGGTAGTTGTTATTTTGAATGTTTTTTTTCTCCTTTTACAATCTAAAAGACTGCTCTAAGATTCTTCTTATTGATATAGTATAATTGTTTTTTTTTCCTTTTTCCCTTTACCCATGTGTAAGACATCGCAGTAGAACTAATTTGTAAGGTCTATTCTCTTGATAATTTTCTAGGTGCATTCAGTAACATTTGAGTGAACAAATAGATATTCATCCATATATGCCCATAATATTATGGAAACCCCTCTTAGGTAATGGTTTATGTTTCAACACAATAAGGAGACTAGGTTTCTCCTCCTTGGTTGGCTAAATAGTATTGGAGGTAAAACTTCCCTATGATGCCTTTAGAGCTTCAATCACTAAGGACATGCATCATCATTTTGGTTATGTATATGGTCTTTGTCTTATCTTAGGCTTAGCTACAATGTATCTTACAAGGTTTACGATCCTATTATCCTTCCCTTTTCTTGAGGACATCTTATCCCCCTTATTGTTTCTTAGATAATTTATGGGGTTCACTAAGGATGTCCCTCCCATAAAATAACTAATAGCTAAACATGAAATAAAAACAACAATACTAACCCATCCTTAGAGAATAGTAGACTAAACCTACATATACAAAAGCTACAAAATAGTTTATATCCCATAATTACCAACAAAATATACCAAATAACCTTTAGAGAAGCTAAAGAAAATCATCTACCATTAACCCGATTATGTAATCTAGGGAAATTAAAACACAACTTTGTGTGTTACGAGTTGTCAACCAATTATTATGTGCCCTATTAGAAACATCATTGCCTGCCATCACAACCAACTCAATAGATGGTATGATAGGACTCATTGCCACCTCTAAGCCATTGGTTTGAAACCTTGAATCAACTTTTCCTATCACATAATTTGCACCAAGTCATCATTGTCCAAGAGGGGCATATTGTACCCACTTGTCGATTCTATGATAGCTTTATATTGTGAGTGAATGATGTACTTTATTACTAGTTTAAGATCATGAAAACAAAATCTTCTACATATTAAGCTCTCTTATTGTTACAAAACATTTACAACAAAGCAATGATTATTGTTCATTTTAAAATTTGATGATAATCACACTCTAATATTACATGTAATAACCAAGTATGGTTACTATTAATTTTTAACTATAATTTATATTACACACTAAACAGTAACCTTAACTAGCCAACAAACTATTTATTGATATTAATCTAACAATATAGATACACATTAAGGCTATGGTACCATGGACGGGGGCTTCCTAAAAATAGAGTTAGAGCTGCTGAGATTTTTTAGGAATATTTGAAAGTTAGCGGTCCCATGAAGTTTGTATTGCACTTCAACTTAAAACTTTAAGCTCCTAAATTTAAGGATGTTGGCAGTCTATTCTTAAGTTTAAACTCTTAAATTTAAGCAAGTTGGTTGTAAATAAATTTAGTTTTCTCTCTAAAATTCAAATGATTGACAAGTGGCATAAAATATTCCTAAGCTGGTGGGGCAATTTCTAGCCGCATCCCATATTCACCCACTTAAAATTACATTGCCTAAAAAGTAGGGGCTCCTATTTTTGGGGAAAAGATTCCAAATAATCTCGTAGCAGAAAAATAATTTCATGGGACCACCTCTTCCTTAAAAATAGAGTTTAAGTCCCCTCCATGGGACCCTTGCCTAAGAATAACAACTCATAAAATAAATGGACTCAAGTAGATAAAAGTCCATAATCCTATTTAGAACACTATAATCTATCGAATAAAGCATCTAGGACATTACACACACACACACACACACACACACACGTGTGTGTGTGTGTGTGTGTGTGTGTGTGTATAATGCCTATAGAGGGGAAAAAGTGAACCACTTTGATAGGTGGGTGAACACCTATCAGGGACTCACTAATCAACCTCTCCACTCAGGATGTGGTACAAAGAGTAAAACTATTAGGTACCCCATAGATGACTCTGAACATGTCACAGAGGCCCTCTGGCATGACTCAATGACACTTTATCTGAGGATGCGCGCGCAGATCTAAGACGAAAGCATGGCGCGTTGACGTCCTATATAGATAGAGTCATAGAGTCCATATAGAGAACAAACTATGACAAAAATGTGCCTAAACAAATGAAGCAAGATGATAATGTGAAAGGCAAATATGACTATGTTAGGATAATCGATGGACAACCGAGATGGGGGGTGAATCAGTTGTCAATAGATTATAAAACTTTAAGCACACAAAACCTTTTACTACAATGCATAAACCAAGTACCGGAATAGCAGATATAACAATTAAGCACAAATATAAATCACAGAACAATTACCAACCATCCATAACAAATAACACCAGGATTCGTACATGGAAAACCCAGTAAAGGAAAAAACCATAGTGTGAAGCCTACCCACAGTCTGATAATACTTATGCAGTAAGTATGTAATTACAATAAGAGGGGCTTGTACATGCAGGAAGGCCAACAGCCTAGAGCGCACTGCTCATCACAAAAGGAGCCTCACTGACTACAAAAGAAATCCAGACTACAATTCGGAAAGATGAATGAATTGCAATAATAGCATCTCCTATGCTTGAGTACACTTCCAATTAAGCTCAATACCAAAGGTCTTAAAACTCTTACACAAACCCAATTCGATCACCTATGATCGACAAAAACCTCTGCATATGATTACAACTTTATTTGCACATAGATAATCTCATAACCCACATACCACGATCTACAAAGAGATCTTACATCATTACATTCACAAGTCTAGACAAATGATAATCATGAAATGAATGGACTCAAGTATATAAAGAGAACAAAAATAAATCCAAAATTCCTAGTCCATAATCCTATTTAGAAGAACAATATAATCTATCAAATAAATTAATGTATGTGTGTGTGTGTGTGTGTGTGTACATTAATTTATAGTGCCTATAGAGGGGAAAAAGTGAACCACTTTGATAGGTGAGTGAACACCTATCGGGGACTCACTAATCAACCTCTCCACTCAGGATGTGGTACAAAGAGTAAAACTATTAGGTACCCCTTAGATGACACTGAACGTGTCACAAAGGCCCTCTGGCGCGACTCAATGACACTTTATCTGAGGACACACGCACATATCTAAGACGAAAGCATGACGCGCTAGCATCCTATATAGATAGAGTCATAGAGTCTGTATAGAGAACAAACTATGACGAAAATGTGCCTAAACAACAAAAATGAAGCAAGATGATAATGTGAAAGGCAAATATGACTACGTTAGGATAATTGGTGGACAACTGAGAGGGGGGGGGGGTGAATCAGTTGTCAACAGATTATAAAAATTCACACAAAACCTTTTACCGGAATGCATAAACCAAATACCGGAATAGAAGATATAACAATTAAGCACAAACATAAATCACATAACAATTACCAACCATCCATAACAAATAACAGCAGGATTTGTACGTGGAAAACCCAATACAAGGAAAAACCACAGTGGGAAGCCTACCCACAGTCAGATCAGTAAGTATGTGATTACAATAAGAGGGGCTTGCACATGCAGGAAGACCAATAGCCTAGAGCGCACTGCTCATCACAAAAGGAGCCTCACTGACTACAAAATAAATCCAGACTACAATTTGGAAAGATGAATGAACTGCAAGAATAACATCTCCTATGCTTGAGAATAGTTCCAGTTAAGCTCAATACCAAAGGTCTTAAACCTCTTACACAAACCCAATTCGATAACCTATGATCGACAAAAACCTCTTCATATGATTTCAACTTTATTCGGGCACAGCTAATCCCATAACCCACATACCATGATCTACAAAGAGATCTTACACCATATTTATACCAGCCCGAGACCTAAACAATTAGGTCAGCCACCTAAAAGATAATACAATAAATCTGTTATATAATCCCGCAAACCAATGATAAACCAAGTTGGCCTAAGATCGAAACAACATAAACCAAACAATAAATCCAACCGGTAACGCATCGGAAGCATCAACCAACACGTTACATAAAACGATCCATAACCTAATAGAATAAGACCAGACCTAAATTAGGTCGCCAATAAACCAAATGCAACACCACTGAACAACTGGAACACGAACAAGATAACCATCAGCATCCTGATAACCTTCTTGAAGCCGCACCAACACCACTTATCGGATTCATCAAAAGATCTTCAATAAAGCTTTGTCGGTAAAACCCTTACCAGTAACCAAAAGGCCTACTAGAACAAATGATAGCTTTCAGATCAGCAAATCCCGAGCCAATTGAATGTGATACGCAGCAGGAACACATGAATAACCAATCCAAACCAATTCCACAAGACGGAACATACCGAAGAAGATCTCCAAAATAACATCATAATCCAACCACTCTACCGGAACCTGGTAGACAGAAAAACAACTAGTGTTGATATGAATGACAAACATCAATGCAACACATAATCAATTCCTCCAAATTGGCAACAATCTCCCCCTTTGGCATTGATGGCAACAGTAGACGTGAAAAACATCCAAGTGCCAAGAAATGCCAAACAAGTCTCCCCCAAAAGAAGACATCCAACAATCTCCCCAAAATGATATGACAATGAAGTTATGGAGCAAAAGACCAAACTCCCCCTGTGAATGATATCCCTATTAAGCTATGTTTTCACATAAATATCTCTCCCCTTTTGACATCAATGCCAGAAATCTGACATAAACATCAAAGAAAAATCATAAATCTACTGAACCACAGCTAACTAATCCCCTTGAATAGTAGCACCAACTCATCAATCTAGAATGAATGATAGTTCTGATAATGCATGTCGAACTAATGCCAATCAACATCACTCAAGTCTCTATCGGAGGGGCAGAAACTCCCAATCTGTCTCTGAAGTACTCAAATGATTCCTTAGGCAAAGGTTTAGTGAAGATATCTGCAATCTACTCTTTAGTGTTCACATAAACCAGTCTGACTTCATTTGCTTCCACCTTCTCCTTCAGAAAATTATACTTAATGAAAATGTGCTTTGTCTTATAATGAAATACCAGATTCTTTGATATGTCAATAGCAGCAGAGTTATCACAATGAATAACTACCGGTTCATTACAATCTACCCTTATATCCTTCAACATTTGCTTCACCCATAGAACTTGTGTACAGTTAGTAGCAGCAACAACATACTCGGTTTCAGTAGTAGATAAAGAAGTACATGATTGTTTCTTGTTGATCCATGAAACAAGTTTCTTTCCAAGAAAGAAATCTCCATTGGATGTGCTCTTCTGGTCATCAACATCTCTAGCCCAGTCTGCATCTGTATATGCACATTGTGTAAAGTCATCATTTTTAGGATACCACAAACCATACTCAGTTGTTCCTTGCAAATACCTGAAAATCCTTTTCACCGCACTCTTATGATTCTCTCTAGGATCTCTATGATATCCTGACACAATACAAATTGCATTTATTATATCTAGTCTAGTCTGAGTCAGATATAACAAACCTCCAATCATATATTTATACCTTTTAGGATTTATCGGAGTTGATGCATCATTCTTTGTCAATTTCTCACTTGTAACCATAGGAGTACCAATCGGTTTAGAGTTTTCCATGCCAAATTTCTTCAACAACTCTCTAGCATACTTAGTTTGACGGATGAAAATACCTTTATCAGTCTGAGTAATCTTCAAACCTAAGAAAAATTTCATCTCCCCAACCATAGACATCTCAAATTCATTCTTCATATTATCAGAGAATTCCATACATAACTTATCCTCACCTCAAAAAATGATATCATCAACAAAGACTTCAACAATCAATATGTCATCATCAGTGATCTTATAATATAAGTTACTGTCAGCATTACTTTTAGTGAAACCAAGCTTCAAAAGATATTTGTCCAATCTAGCATACCAAGCTCTAGGGGCTTGTTTCAATCCATATAAAGCTTTCCTTAACTTGCAAACCATGTTTTTGTCATCTGAAAGTGAAAATCCACCAGGTTTCTCAATGTAAACTTCCTCTTCAAGATCTCCATTAAAAAATGCACACTTAACATCCATCTGATAAACCTTGTATTTCTTATGGGCAACATAAGCAAGAAATAATCTCACAGCTTCAATCCAAGCTACCAAAGCAAAAGTCTCATCATAATCAATTCCTTCCTTCTGAGAATATCCTTTACATACCAATCTATCCTTATTCCTCACAACTTGTCCATCCTCATTCAATTTATTCCTAAAGACCCATTTAGTTCCAATAGCATTCTTATTTTTAGGTCAGGGAACTAAAGTCCATGTGTTGTTCTTTTCTATCTGATCTAATTCCTCTTACATAGCTCTCATCCAACATTCATCTTTACAATCTTCAATAACTGATGCCGATTCAACTTGAGAAATTAAGCATACCTCATTAGTTGCCAACCTTCTTCTTGTCATTACTCCTTTGTTCTTGTCTCCAATGATTTGATCTTCTGAATGATTTAACTGTACATACCTAGGAGTCTTCTGACTTTTTGTTTCTCTTCTCTGATCTTCAGTTACTATTGAATTTTTTGATACTATCGTGGTAACTGGTTCAACACTCTGTTCCGGTACAGGTGTTGTCGGTTCAGTTATGATCATATCCACTTTCGGTTCTCTCTCATAAGATCTGATTTGACCTTTGTACTGCTCATCCACCTTGACATTAGCACTCTCCACAATTCTATGCAATCTTTTGGTATAACATCTATATGCTTTGCTTTCATTAGAATAACCAAGAAATATCCCTTCATCACATCTAGGATCAAATTTCCAATGGAATCATTTCTTTTTTTATAGCATTTACTACCAAATATTCTGAAATACTTAACTATAGGTGTATGACCAAACCATAACTCATAAGGTGTCTTACCGGTGTCTCCTTTGATATGAACTCTGTTGAATGTATATACCATCATTCTCACAACTTCTCTCCAATAAATATGAGGTACATTAGCTTCCATCATCATAGTTCTAGCTGCATCCAAGATAATTTTGTTCTTTCTTTCCACAACACCATTCCATTGAGGTGTCCAGGGTGCAAACAACTGTCTCCTTATCCCATACTTCTCATAATAACTGTTAAATTCACTAGATGTGAATTCACCACCCTGATCTGACCTTAAAAATTTAATCTTCAACCCTGTCTCTGTCTCAACTTTAGCTTTAAAGATCTTGAACTTTTCAAAAGCTTCAGATTTCTCCTTTAGAAAAGTAACCCACGTCATTCTAGAATAGTCATCAATGATTAGCATGAAATATCTATCATCTTGAAAACTTTTTATTCTAGCAGGACCACACAAATCAGTATGAATAAGATCAAGAACAATTTAGATTTGTCTTGTATACTCTTAAAAGAAGTTTTGACTTTCTTTCCCATTTGACATTCCTTACATATCAGATTATAGGGCTTTACAATCTTAGGTATATCTCTAACAACCTTAGTTGAGCTGATCTTTACAATGCAATCAAAATTCACATGACACAACCTCTTATGTCATAGCCAACTCTCATCAATTTGTGCAATCAAACATGTCTTCTCACCAGAGTTCAAATGAAAGACGTTACCTTTAGTCTAAGTACTGGTTGCAATCTCCAAACTAGATCTGTTGATGATTTTCCATTTTCCATCCTTGAACTGTAATTGAAATCCCTTATCCACCAACTGTCCTACACTCAAAAGATTATGCCTTAAACCTTCAACATAATAAACATTATCAGTATTATGCTTACCATCCAATGATATACATCCTCTTCCTTTGATCATGCATGCTTTGTCATCTCCAAATCTAACCAGGCCACCATCATATTCTTGCAAAGATAGAAATTTCCTTTTATCTCTAGCCATATGATGTGAACATCCATTGTCTATCACCCATTCATCCTTGTCTTCAATTTTAGAAGCAAGGACCTTTTCATCATTTTGAATGACAAGTACCGGAGTATCTTCCTTGATAGCCAAAAATACCCATTCCTTTCCACTACCGGATCCACTAGCTAAATCTTGTGTCGGTTCATCATCCGAATCAGTCACACCTTCCTCATCCGCATAGTAACATGATTTGTCTTTGTTACTCCTGTACTTATTCTTGTTCTGATAATCATTAGAAGATCTTCTAGCTTTCTCCTCAAATCTTGAATTCCTCTTAGGACATCTAGATGCAAAATGACCTATCTTATTACATGCAAAACATTTAAAAGGTGATTTTCCTTCATACTTACTTCTTGTCGGACCTTTAGGTACTCTTCTAGAAAATAGGGCTTCAAGTTGCTCAAACTGATCATCTTCTTTCTTCATTTCCTTCAGTTCCTTCGCATATAAAAGCTTTTCGATCACTCTTGCCGGTTGATGATGCAGATGTATGAAAAATAGATTCAGTCTTTGCAGCTCCTTGATGACCAAATTCTTGAAGCTCAAAGCAGATAAGTTTCCAACCAAAGTATCCTTGTTAACAGGAAGTGTTAGACATTGTTCTCAGCTCATTAATTTTAGTAGCCTTTATCTTGTAAGCTAGTGGCAAAGCTCTCAATACTTTAGAAACAATCTCATCTTCGCTCAGAGATCCACCACAACACTGAATTCTCATAACAATTTCATTAACTCTTTCCATAAAAGCAATAATCCTTTCATCTTCTTCCGTTTTTAGGTTCTCATACCTCACCCGGTAACCATCAAGTTTAGCAATTTTAACAATAGGGCTACCTTCATTAGAGTCTCCAACTTATCCCATATACTCTTTGCAGATGATTGGTCAGTTAATCCCATTATTTATTGATCAGAAAGTGCACTCAAGAGTGCTTCTCTATCTCTATAGTCATTTTCAATGTTCTTATCCAAGTCTGTCGGAGGAGGATTTCCAGATGTTGGATTATAAGGAGTATAGCCTTTCTCAGTGATCTCCCAAATTTCTTTCCCAATACATCTCAAATGAGTCTCCATCTGAATCTTCCATACTCTGTAATTTGTTGAATCAAGCTTAGGGGTGTCTCTCCGAAAAACAGTTGCAGATGAACTATTAGTTGCCATAGGATCTTCCTCAAGCAGTTAAGCTTCTCCAAAGAGGACCATGCTCTAATACCAATTGTTAGGATAACCGATGGACAACTGAGAGGGGTGGGTGAATAAGTTGTCAACAAATTATTAAACTTTAAGCACACAAAACCTTTTACCAGAATGCATAAACCAAATACTGGATTAGTAGATATAACAATTAAGCACAAACATAAATCACAAAACAATTACCAACCATCCATAACACATAAGACCAAGATTTGTACGTGGAAATCTCGGTAAAGGGAAAAACCATGGTGGGAAGCCTACCCACAGTCAAATAATACTTTTGCAGTAACTATGTGATTACAATAAGAGGGGTCTGCACATGTAGGAAGGCCAACAACCTACAGTGCACTGCTCATCACAAAAGGAGCCTCACTGACTACAAAAGAAATCCAGACTACAATCCGGAAAGATGAATGAACTGCAAGAATAGAATCTCCTATGCCTGAGTACAGTTCTAGTTAAGCTCAATATTGGAGGTCTTAAACCTCTTACACAAACGCAATTTGATCACCTATGATCGACAAAAGCCTCTGCATATGATTACAACTTTATTTGTACATAGATTATCCCATAACCCACATAACACAATCTACAAAGAGATCTTAAATCATATTTATACCAACCCAAGACCTAAACAATTAGGTCGACCACCTAAAAGATAATACAATAAATCCATTACATAATCCCATAAACCAATGATATGTCGGCAATTGACACTCAATTGGTTGGTTTCACTATGTTGTCATTGATGGCAACATGGTATCTTGTTTTGGATTCATGTTTTGGTTCAGTTATGTACCGACAGGCACTTCACATACACTACACTGGCACCGATACCGACATGATGAAAGGATTTCTTTGGTTACTTGCAATGTAGGCCGACAAGGTTTAGAATAAGGTTATCGGTATTGGAGGCCAACATCTCTTGGATCCAGAATCGACAATTGTTTTTGATATTCATGTGTTTATGTTATCTAGCCGACATGTATATTGATATTGTAATTATCTTTGTAAGCCGACATAAGGCATGATAAGTTGTATATGGTATATAGGTTAGTTGGATTAGATCATTTTGATATTGTAATGGTAATGGATATGTGGATGTGAAAGAATGCGAATATGTAGTAGGAAGGAGATACAAAATATATCAGAGAGATCATGTATGTGAGGATATTTATGTAAGGGTTATTCCGGTAAAGGGTTTAGGGGTTCAGACCGAAACAGATAGAGCTTAACCAGAACTGTATTCTGGCATAGAAGATGCTATCTTAGTAGTTCACTCACTTCTTCAGATTGTATTCTGGATTTATATGTAGTCAATGAGGCTCCTTTTGTGATTAATAAGTGTACTCTAGGTTGTAAGCCTTCTTGCAAGTGCAGGCCCCTTATATTTTGTAATATCTCTTCATATGGCCAGTGGATTGATATTGTGGGTCACAAATCCCACTGTGGTTTTTCCTCTTTGAGGTTTTCCACGTATAATTCTATGTGTTATGATTCTCATTTATGTGATTGGCTTATTGGTTGCTTTACTTCTTTCAATTGTGTATGTACCGATATATCGGTTGGTGTATGCGTGTTTTAATAAGGCTAAAATTGATCATTCTGGTATAACACTGATTCACCCCCCTCTCTCAGTGTTATTGGATTCCAACATGATAAACCAAGTTGTCCTAAGACCGAAACAACATAAACCAAACAATAAATCCAACCAGTAATGCATGAGCATCAACCAACACGTTACATAAACTAGTCCATAAACTAACAAAATAAGACCAGACCTAAATTAGGTCGCCATAAACCAAATGCAACACCATCGATCAACTGGAACATGAACAAGATAACCATCAGCATCCTGATAACCTTCTAGAAGCCGCACCAACACCACTTATCGGATTCATCAAAAGGTCTTCAATAAAGCTTTGACGGTAAAACCCTTACTGGTAACCAAAAGGCTTACTACAACAAATGATAGCTTTTGGATCACCAAGTCCCGAACCAACTGGATGTGATACACATCATGAACACATGAATAACCAATTCAAATGAATTCACAAGCCAAAACATGCAGGAGAAGATCTCCAGATCAACATCATAATCCAACCACTCTACTGGAACCCGATAGACAACAAAACAGCTAGTGTTGACATGAATGACAAACATCAGTGCAACACATAATCAATTCCTCCAAATTGCCAACAGACTATCTATGAAATAATGAAAGGGAAAAGAGAAGAGATGTTATCTCACAATCGGTCCACGCTTGAAGTCTCTAGCTAGCTCCCCAAGTCTACTCAACAACCTGCACACAAGGTGAATAAGGATGAAAAAGTGGCGGCTATGTTTTTAGAGGTCTGTCATCGTCAAACCCCCACTTTGGTGTTTCCGCCTCCATGAACAACCAAGATAGATAGATGAAAATATAATTGGAATAATAGATAAAAGATACAACAATAAAAAAGATCTTAACAAATAATCTATAGAGACAACAAAATAAATAGGAAGAAGACTCCCCTTCCACACCCAAAGCGAGAAGCTTGCCGGATGAAGAAGAAGTTGGTCCTCCTCAAAGCATGACAATGGTAGCAACGTGTGAGAGCTAGGAGAATAATGAGAAAGAGCTTCAAAATGAGACAATGAACAAGCATAAATCCAATAGAGATTCAAAGGGAGTTAGAGAAGCCACTAAAGAAATCAAATGAGCAACTAGAGAGGCAAAAAATGAGCTCCAATAGGAAAGATAAGCATGTTGGGACAAAAAGAGATGTCGGTGGATGTGTACAAAGGCGTTACAAGAATATTCCAAGCACAAGCGTAACACTTAAACAACCACCTTCAAATTGTCAAATTCACGAGATGCTAGTGCAATGT